>NW_005871658.1:232544-240066 GCF_000147115.1 Myotis lucifugus
CCCACCCTCCGCCCTCACTCCCCACCCACTGTCCTCATCCATAGGTGCACGATTTTTGTCCAGTCTCTTCCCGCATCTCCCATTCCCCTTTCCCCCCAAGAATAGTCTGTCCATTCCCTTTCTATGTCCCTGATTCATTATAATCACCAGTTCATTCTGTACATCAGATTATTTATTCACTTGATTCTTAGATTCACTTGTTGATAGATGCATGTTTGTTGTTCACAATTTGTATCTTTACCTTTTTCTTCTTCCTCTTCTTAAAGGATACCTTTCAGCATTTCGTCTAATACTGGTTTAGTGGTGATGAACTCCTTTAGCTTTTCCTTATCTGTGAAGCTCTTTATCTGACCTTCAATTCTGAATGATAGCTTTGCTGGATAAAGTAATCTTGGTTGTAGGTTCTTGGTATTCATCACTTTGAATGTTTCTTGCCACTCCCTTCTGGCCTGCAAAGTTTCTGTTGAGAAATCAGCTGACAGTCGTATGGGTATTCCCTTGTAGGTAATTGAGTCTCTTTCTCTTGCTGCTTTTAAGATTCTCTCTTTGTCTTTTGCTCTTGGCATTTTAATGATGATGTGTCTTGGTGTGGTCCTCTTTGGATTCCTTTTGTTTGGGGTTCTCTGCGCTTCTTGGACCTGTGAGTCCATTTCTTTCACCAGGTGGGGGAAGTTTTCTGCCATTATTTCTTCAAATAGGTTTTCAATATCTTGCTGTCTCTCATCTTCTGGCACCCCAATAATTCTGATATTAGTGCACTTGAAGCTGTCCCAGAGGCTCCTTACACTATCTTCGTATTTTCGGATTCTTTTTTCATTTTGCTTTTCCGGTTGGGTGTTTTTTGCTTCTTCGAATTTCAAATCTTTGGCTTGATTCTTGCGCTCCTCTGGTCTGCTATTGGGTATAATATTCTTTATTTCAGACCGTGTATGCTTAATTTCTAGTTTCTTTATCGTAGCATCGAGGGTCTCATTAGTTTTTGTGAGGCTCTCCACAAGTTTATTGCAAGCCCTCAAAATTGCGTTTTTTAGCTCCATATCCTCCATTTCTGTCATGTTTTTTTGTCTCCGCATTTTTTATGCTTTCTTGGTGCACCCCCTTGTGGTCTTTGTGCGCAGTCTTGTTCTAGTTAAGCCTTGATTTTTTTAGTTAATACTGAGGGATTTGACCACCAGGCTGACTGGCTGTGAGAATCAGCTGTGTGGAAAACTTCTGTCCTCTGGGGAGGTGCTAATCTAGCCTTTGCCTGAGGCTATCCGGCAAATGGCTCTGCGCAGGGCTTGGGCGGGGCGGGGTCAACAGGGCGGGTGGAGGGAGCAGTTATGGCTGCTCTCAGTCCAGTTCCCAGAGGCTCTGCTTCTCAGAACCCCAGCAGCCGCTGCAAACCTCGGAGAGAAAGCTGCCCTCACGTTCCAACTGATGCCGGACAATCCCGCTTCTCCCGTCTGAGTCTGAGTCCCTAGAGACTCGCCCGGATCTGAAGCCCAGAGTCTGAGACTCCCTCCGGACTGAAAACGACAAACGCGCCCTCAGCCACCAGCCCGCTTTGCGCGCGCACCTCGGTACCTTTGTATTTTCCACACTGCGCCTCCTCTGAGCCTCGGTTTGCTGTTCTCTTTCCTTCTAGTTGAAGAGTCTCTCCTCAGCCAGCTTTCCTGTGGTTCTGGGTGATGTCTGTTCCGTCTTTTAGTTGTATTTTTGAAGTGGTTGTTTGCGGCAGCAATCTCCGGTGTTTACCTATGCCGCCATCTTGGTTCTCCCTCTGTTGCCATTACTATTGCCTCAAAATAAATTATCGCTCACAGCTTCTGGTGGGTCAGGATTTAGGAAGGGCTTAGCTGGGCAGTTTTGGCTGGCTTGAATTTCTCTTTATTTCATTTTATTTTTTTTCTGTCTTTTTTTGGGGGGCGGGGGGGTGTTTCTCTTTAGGTTGTGGTCACATAGTGGCTGGAGCCAAAACAGTAGGAATGCCGAAGCAGCTTGGGCTGACCAAAATCCTTATTCGTGTGGTAGCGCCTTTTGTGATGTAGCCTCAGGAGTCACACAGCGTCATTTTTGCCATAGTCAACAGTCTGTTCAGGCTCAAGGGGAGGTTAGCATAGACTCCTTCTCTTGATAGAAGTTGAATCAAAGTCAGATTGTAAGGAGAACGTGTAGGATGATGTTCTGGCCATCTTTGGAACACATGATTAAGCACAATTTACCCTTTCATTGTAATGCATTCCTACTTCAGGCAAATTATATTTATGTACCTTCTCCCAATACTCCCACTCTCACCCCATTATTACAGTTGCTCTAAGTTAAGGATCTTGTCATCTAAATCCAGTTGTGACTCGATGGAGCTCCTCAGGTGTGGTTCTAGACCTGAACACATGTGAATTCAAGAGATAAGTAGTCTGACACTCCTTCCAACTAAAAATGGTGGGTCAGGCTTAGAGAATGGCTATAGACATATCTGTTCACAAAAGAAGAAGACAGGCACAACAGTCACTGGTCCATAGCTTTTTTGAAATTCAGCCAGGCACAAGTTGCTAGTTCATTGATTAGGACTTAGTTCTTTTGCTTGGGAGTGATTCTCCAAGGTGTTTGGCTCTACCTTCTGAGAGTTTTGTTTTGACTTCTGAGTTATCCTTTTCCGTAAGTAATGGCTAGGTTTGTTTTTAAAGGTGTTAAAATACACATAACACAAATTTTTTCACCTTAACTTTTTAAAAAAATTTCTTTATTGATTAAGATATTACATGTATGTGTCCTCATCCCCCCATTAACCCCCAACCCCCCCTCCTTAACCTTTTTATGGTTGTTAATCCTTATCTGAGGATATCATTTTTTTAAGAGAGAGAGTAGAAAGGAGGGAGGGAGGGAGGGAGGGAGAGAGAGAGAGAGAGAGACATTGTTGTGAGAGAGACATATCAATTGTCTGCCTCCTGCATGGACCCAATCAGGGCTGGGGATTGAACCTGCAACCCAGGTACATGCCCTTGCCTGGGAATCAATCCTGCAACCCCCCGGTGTGGGGCCCATGCTCTACCCACTGAGCAACAACACAGGCCAGGGCCCATCTTGACCATTCTTAAGTGTAAAGTTCCATGGTATTAAATATATTTATAATGTTGTGCAACCATCATGCAAAGTCTACCTCCAGAACTCTTTTCATCATGTAAAACTGAAACTCTTTACCCATTAAACACCATTAACACAAACTCCCCATTTTCCCCTCCCCAGCCGTTGGTTATCACCATTCTACTTTCGTTCTCTATGATTTTGACTATTCTAAACTCCTTATATAAGTAGAATCATACAGTATTTGTGTTTTTGTGGTTGGTTCGTTGTGCTTAGCATAATATCTTCAAGGTTCATCTATATTGTAGCCCATGTCAGAATTTCCTTCCTTTTTAAGGTTGAATAATATTCCATTATATGGCTATATACTCTATTTTGCTTATCTGTTCTTCTGTGGGAGGACACTTGGGGTTACTTCTACGTTTTAACCATTGTGAATACCGCTGCTCTGAACATAGGTATACAAAATACCTCTTCAGGACCCTGTTTTCAGTGCTTTGGGGTACATACCTGGAAATGCAATTGCTGGATCATATGGTAATTCTACTTAAAAAATTTTAAGGCATCGCCATACTATTTTCCACAGTGCCTGTGCCATTTTACTTCCACCGACATTGTACAAGGGCTCCAGTTTCTTCACATCCTCAGCAATGTATTTCCTTCCTTCCTCTTCCCCTCTCTTACCCCTCCCTTCCTTTCTTTTTTTTAAATATATTTTTTAAAATTATATTTTTATTGATTTTAGAGAGGAAGGGAGAGGGAGAGAGAGTTAGAAACATCAATGATGAGAGAGAATCATCGATCGGCTGCCTCCTGCATGCCTCCTACTGGGGTTCAAGCCCACAACCTGAGCATGTGCCCTTGACCGGAATCGAACCTGGGACCCTTCAGTCTGCAGGCCAATGCTCTATCCACTGAGCAAAACTGGCCAGGGCCTTCCTTTCTTTTTTGATAGTATCCATCCTAATGGGTGTAAAGTAAGATCTCATTGTGGTTTTGGTTTGCATTTCCCTAATGACTAGTGAAGTTGAGCTTCTTTTTATGTGCTGCTTAACCATTTGTGTACAGACATACCTTAGAACCCTGGGTTCGCTTGCAGACCACTGCAGCAAAAGCGAATTTTGCATTAAAACAAATTGTAATCTTTTTGCCGGTGGGAGGGTCTTGCCATTAATGTGTTTAAAAAACACAACATCTGAAGTGCAATACAGTGAAGCACAATAAAACGAAGAAGACCTGTATCTTCTTTGGGGAAATGTCTATTGAAGTCCTTTGCCCATTTTTTTTTGAAGTTGTTGAGTTTTTGGAGTGCTCTGTATATTGTGGATATTAATCCCATATGAGATCTATGGTATGGAAGTATTTTCTCCAAAAAAATGGCTGCTTTTTATAGCTGACTAGTTTTCTCAGCCTGCTTCACACACAATATTTGGGGAGGAACAACTTAATTTTGTACTGTTTTTTTTCTTTCAGTCTAAACTGGAACAGTTCCTTTATAATTCTTGTGGGTTCTCTATGTGCCAATTTATAATCCAATCTATTAAACAAAAGCCATACTTACACATCTCTTTGTGGTAAGTCCTTCGCTTCCGTGGCCTCCGTGGCCTCTGTGTGCGTCTGTGGTGGACAGCCACTGGGACAGTGTCGGAGCGCTGCTGTTTGCATGGAGAGGGTCTTTAGAGGTGGCCCCCAAGGTCTCTAGAAGGCCCTGGGTCTGTTTGAAATGCCAATTTGAAACTGTCTTGGATCTTTCTGACTTTTTAATAAAGTTACCCAATCATAACCTGGACTTAATACCCCCCCGCCCGCCCCCCCCCCCCCCCCCGCAGCCATTTCTTATTTTGAAAATTGTTTTGCCCTCAGGACAGGCTGAGGATGAGAAATACCCCCTTTTAACCCAGCAAGTCCTGACCCCTTTATTTAAAATTTTTTTAAAAAAAATCCTTACCCGAGGATATTTTCCCATTGATTTTTATTTCTTTTATTTAAATGTTTTTATTGATTTCAGAGAAGGGAGAGGGAGAGGGAGAGATGGAAACATCAATGATAAGAGAGAATCATGGATCGGCTGCCTCCTACACGTCCCCTACTGGGGATCGATCCTGCAACCTGGGCATGTGCCCTGACTGAGAACCGAACCGTGACCTCCTGGTTCATAGGTTGATGCTCAACCGTGGAGCCATGCTGTCCGGGCTTTTCCATTGATTTTTTTTTTTTTTTTTGAGAGGGAAAGACAGAGAGAAATATCTGTGTGAGAGAAACACACCGATTGGTTGCCTCCTGCATGAGCCCTGACCAGGGTCCGGGCTGGGGAGGAGCCTGCAACCAAGGTACATGCCTTTGACCAGAATTGAACCCCTTTGGTCCGCAGGCCGACACTCTACCCACTGAGCCAAACCAGGCCTGACCCCTTTATTTTTAACAGCCTGTGCTCCCCAGCTCTCCTCTCCTTTTCTCCGAGGCAGTGTGGAGACACCGCTGGTGCTCAGTATCTGCCTGGAAGTCTCCTGGGATAGGTCATGTAGTCTATTGGGCACATTTCCTGTTTCCGTTTTACTGCAGCCACATTTCCAACACCTCGTACCAGGGGTCCCTTTTCTCCAACCTACAGCATCGTTTTCTTACTTCCGCTGCTGACAGTCTCCTGTCGAGGCCCTTCAAGTCTTCAGAGCCTCCGCCAGGCCAGTGGCCACCTGCTACCTGTCCCAAAGCCAGTCCACATGGTCTAGGTTTTTGTTGCAGCAGCTTCTCCCTTACAGGTGCCCAAATCTGCCCCACTTGATCTTCCTGCCTAAAAAATGACACCCCCCCCCCCCCAAGTTAAGTGACTTAATATAATTCATGGTTTCCATGGGTCAGGGGTTTGGGAGAGCTGGGCTGGGTGATTCTGGCTCAGGTCACTTCTGTGGCTGCAGTCAGGTGGTGGAGCTGGGAAAGTAGCAGTGGGCACAGGGCAGAGGAGGCAGTGTGCCCACCGGGCTTCTCCCTATGTGTGGTCTGGGCCCCTCCAGGGGTCCTGTGTGCACTAGTGTGTGCTGCTGCTTCAGGGCACTCGCTCAAGTTGCCTGCACGTGCTCACTGCCCAGATGTCACAAGTCTGTGTCCCCAGAGAGTCAGGCAGCACGTTTCTTCTCTTTACGACTTATCTCAGAAGTCAGCACATCATTCCCGCTGAAGTCACAGACTCGCTCAGGTTCAAGGGGGAGGAAACATAGACCTCCTCTTTTGAAGGCAAGAGTTCAGTTGGTCACATTGTGAGGAGATCCTGCGAGGAGGTAGGTATGTGGTCAGCTTTAGAAAATACAGTCTCATGGCTCTTAGCGAAACAGATCCCTGTCTGGTCCCTGCAGGCAAGCCTTGCTGCTGTTCTCAATAAGCCCGTCTGCGCACGAAACGAAAACCTACTTTTTAGTTAGTCCTTCCTTCTGGCTGTGACTGAACAGTCAAGGACCATCATCACCAGGAAGAAAGCCCCCAAGTCTGACACAAACAGATAAAAGAGAAACCAATGAAGAAACAGGAAACGCAAGCAAGTTGCAGAAGAAAAGTTCACCTTCAGAAACGAAAGGCTTACAGAGCTGAAAGGCATGTTGAATTCATGACACGAAAACAGGACGGCACAAAGCCGGGATCCATTCAGAGACCAGGAAAGAAGCCCGGGAAACAGGATGGCAGGGAGGTTTTCAATGGGAAGCTGAGGAGATCTTCCAAAGAGTAGTAGGCAAGCGGACAGAGGAAAAAGAGGACGGACAGTGTCTGAGCCTCGATCGGATCCTTGATTGAGAAATACTGTTTGAGGTGGGAAGAGGAAATGTGGACATGGGCTGCATAGAAAGTGGAAGTGAATGAATGTTAATCAATCACATGCAGTAGTGGCATTGTGGTCCTGTAGGAGAATGTCCTTAGGAGTGCACACTGCAGGAGTTGAGTATTATGTGTGCATTTTTCAGATGCTGTGTGGGGGGGTGTGTGTGCGGGGGGGGGGGGGATTAATTGGAATTAAAGCGATTACGGCATAATGTAATAGAAAAACAAAACAGAAAGGAATATGTCCGAGGTAATGGGTCAGTTCAGGAGAGCCAACATCTGCATTACAGGTGTCCTCCTGAGAGAGAGAAAAAAGGAAACTGAGAAGGAACAGTGATTACATTACCATTTAAACATTTCCCAGAACTGAAGGTCACACATCTCCAGGTTAAACAGACCCACCACGTGCCCAGCACAATGAATAAAAGAAAAAAAGAAGTCTGTGCGTCCCAATATTTCACAAGAGAGAATAGAGGGTCCCCCAACCTTCCAGGGGACAAATGAAGCCACAGCAGTGGCCTGAGGGTCTGAACCCTCGGGACGAGGTGGCAGTGGAGTGGCGCCCCAGGCTCTAGCAGGAGGACTTCCATCGGGGAGTCCACGCCAAGCGCGGGAGACAGGCTTTCCAGACGGAAGGCCTTTCTTCTGTTAA
>NW_005871658.1:240178-243161 GCF_000147115.1 Myotis lucifugus
AAAAGTGTTTTGTATTTATTAATGTGTAATAAATATTTGAGAAGAGAGAAGCAGTTTGTGGCTTCTAAATTCTCTGTCATTTATTCACTCCTTTATTTTATCACTGTGGACTCATGGTTTTCCCCTTACTCAGTTATAATCCATAACTATCATTTATCTGATGCTCAGATGATGCCATGTTTGGCCAGTGGGAGCCCCTGTAAGCCGGCTCCCGTGTCCTTTTGACAGACCCCCACCATCCTTCCAGCACTTGCTCACTGGCACATGGAAACATTCCACGTCCATCTTGTAGCTTCCCTGCCCCGGGCTTGAGCCAGTGCTTCCTTAAGGAGCACTGACTCTCCTAGTGGGTGAGGAGTATCGTAGACCAAGACCTGGCATTAGCTGTGCTCAGGGCTGCAGGCATCATTGCTTCTCGGCCTGAGAGAACTAGGAGCCAGACGAGTGTGTACAGTCTACACATCTGATACCTGTTCCTAAGCCTCTGTGGGTATATGTGTCAGAAACCATGGTCATCCAGGGCCATTTCTGGTCCAGCTCATAGGATCGATTCCTTCTGTCCTCACTTTCCTTTTTCCTAACTCTCCTTTGACAGTGAGGATCCTGGTTCCCATTATCCTCGATATAGTCGCCTATGTAGTCGCCTTAGCTCAGACACGGGACCCAGAGCCAGGTAATGGAATTCAAGAAGGAGCTAAGGAGAAGGGCATCCCTGGAGGGATGGCAGAAAGGAATCTTGGGATAGTAGCTGTGCAGGCAGCAACCAACCAGCCCAGATTGGCCAGGGGACAGGGCTCCAGGGGGACGCCCTCGAGAAATAAACAGCTGGCAGGTAAGCCTGATGTGTTGAGATTTATACTTTTAGTGGAAGATTGGGAGTAAATTAGTGTTAGGTTTGCAGAAAATCAAGCAAGAAAAAAAGGACAATTATTAGTTCCAGCTAAAACAGGGTGCACAAAATAAGCCTGTAATAATGAGTGCAGCGGGACTCAGCTAGGAATGGTATTTATGCCGCCACAGACAATAAATACATTGGCTCAATCAAAATATGCTAAGCATGTTGTGGGATAATTGGAGGAAGGGCGAGAAAGCCAGACCCTCTTCTATATAAGGTAGTGAGTAGATAGCATTGAAACTGGAGAGAAAATTCAATAGCAACATTAGCATGTTGTTTAGAAACACCCAAAACAGCTAATAGGGTTGCAAGTGATTCCACTGTGGGATGAAGGGCACTGAACTTTAGGAGAAATCGAGGGAATAAGTCGAGAAAAAAGTAGACAAGGGCCTTAGGGGGTGGTGGCCGGTGTGGTACCACTTGTGGCTGTTGGTTGTGCTTTTTGGTGTCTGGCACCTTTTGAAGTCAGGGGAATTCCCCACCTTATTAGTCCTACAGCCAACACGCTTTCCCACCCTTCCTTGTAGTTAGCCATAGACATGTGGCTTTTGCTCCACGAACCAGGGCAAAGCGAGAGGGGCCAGACACGCCCTGGAGCCCTCCCGCGTCCCTCCCCGGCCCCGATCGTGCACCAGTGGGGTCCCTCGGCCTGGGATGCACCCTCTTGCAATCCAGGACCCCTCAGGGGATGTCAGAGAGCCGGTTTCGGCCTGATCCCGCAGGCCAGGCCGAGGGACCCCACTGGTGCACAAATTTGTGCACTGGGCCTCTAGTATATATATATAAAGAATGACAGCAGGGAAGACCCTGAGTCTTGGGTGTCCACTTACCTGGACAGGAGATGGGATGCTGAGAGTGAATTAGAGGCATGCTCTCCCCTATTCTGTCTTTTCTGACAGTGATCAGATTTCTTAAACCTTTGCCGAATTCTCGTGTCCTCAGACTCAGTGTTTCCTGTGGTGGGTGACACTGTTGCTGTTCTTCCTCACATTGAGCTTGCCTGTCTGCTTGTGCGCCTGACAGTCCCTCCAACATTGTTCCACCCACCACATCTGTATTTAAGTATCTTCTCGTGTCCTTTCATTGAGACCCTAATTGGGTGAAAATTCTCCAAACCGCATTTCTTTCGAGCGTACTGTTTTACCACCCAGACTCAGCCCCAGCTGAGACTTTCTGTGTGTTACACGGTTCCCCCTCTACCTGAGAGCAGAGCGTCCTTGGAAACCTTCCGTAAGGTGAACCGGCCTAAGTGAAGACCCACTGCCTAATGCACGCTCAGGAGCCTGCGTGCTGCAAGACAAGCGCTAGATGTGATGTTCACTTTTCACCTTTTTTCCTAAAAGCAAAAATCTTTTGGATTTCTTTCAGTCAGTGAAAACAGGTACTAATGTAGGTCTTTCACAAATGGCGTACAGTGAATGTTCAACAAATGGGGACGCCTGTAATAAAATCACCTACTTTTAACATTTTCTGTCTTCCAGTTGACAAAAATATTACTATTGATAAATAATGAACGAACTTAGGATGTATAACTACCCATAACATGGGAAGGCTGTGTGACTGTACGATTTCAGGGGCGTGTGGAAGAGAAGCTCTTTGAAAATAGCAGTCACTGAGCTTTATCATGTTATTCCATGTTCTTCAAAGGCACATGTGCATTACATGTTCATACTATCAGGTAAAGTGTGGGCTCCGTTTTGTGATGGGCACTTGGGTAAGCTGTAGAGCAGGTAAAGACAAGGTCTAGTTCTCATCTGAGTGAGTCATTGAGTAATGCCTATGGTGGCTGTGGGGGTCTGACACCCCACCCCCCTCTCTGTGATGCGGGGGCCTAGGGAGAAGGGTGTATGTTTAAACCACAGTGTCCCTGGCAGAGGACGACAATCAAGACTGATCTGTGTGATGAGGACTCGGTGGTCTTCGCCACACTTCTTTCCCCGTGATTGACTTTTTAAAATTGTATTAATTATTTGGATGAAGTACAAAGTTAAAAGATGCAAAAGGCTGTGTGCAATGAGAAGGAGACATTTCCTGTATACCCCCCTCCTGGAGACAGCATTTTACTAGTTTTTCTGTACGTGTTCTGGC
>NW_005871658.1:243778-262424 GCF_000147115.1 Myotis lucifugus
AGTACTAGAGGCCGTTGCATGAGATTTGTGCACTGGGTGGGTGGGAGGGGGTTGGTCCCTCAGCCCAGCCTGCGCCCTCTTGCAGTCTGGAACCCCTTGGGGGATGTCCACCTGCCAGCTTACTATGACTAAGCCAGCAGTCAGACATCCCTCTTGCAGTCCGGGGCTCTCACAGTCCGGGACCCCTCACTCCTTACTGCCCGCCTGCAGTAGCGGAGGGAGAGGCTCCTGCCACTGCCACTGCGCTCTCCTGCCACTTCTGGCTGAGTGGCGCTCCCCCTGTGGGGCAGCTCTTGAACTGAGCATCTGCCCCCTGGTGGTCAGTGCACGTCATAGCGACCGGTTGTTCCTCCGTTCAGTTGATTTGCATATTACGCTTTTATTATATAGGATGCTTACAAGTTAAGTGCCTGGCACATAATAGATGAGCAATAAATATTTCCTTTTATCTTGTCCCTTCTCTCCCTCTCATTAGTAGTATATATAAAATAAAAAAGATGAAAAAGCCCTAACCAGTTTGGCTCAGTGGATAGAGCGTCAGCCTGTGGACTCAAGGGTCCCAGGTTCAATTCCGGTCAAGGGCATGTACCTTGGTTGCGAGCACATCCCCAGTAGGGAGTGTGCAGGAGGCAGCTGATCGATGTTTTGCTCTCATCGATGTTTCTAACTCTATCCCTCTCCCTTCCTCTCTGTAAAAAATCAATAAAATACATTTTTAAAAAATGGCCATAACCGGTTTGGCTCAGTGGATAGAGCGGCTTGTGTAAGTTGTAATGTTTTGTAGCAAACCCATTCATTTAAGTAGAAATTAGTTATTTTCATTATTTGAATTCATTTTGCTTAGATATTAAAAAGACATTCCTCTAGGCTTGTTTTTTCTTTTATATAACTTCACTAGGTCGACTATGTAAACCCAAACACATACAGGGTATAGAGACCCATGGAAAAGGTTTCTGAAGATATTTTTTTTTAATTTTTAATATATTTTATTGATTTTTTTACAGAGAGGAAGGGAGAGGGATAGAGAGTTAGAAACATCGATGAGAGAGAAACATCGACCAGCTGCCTCCTGCACACCCCCCACTGGGGATGTGCCCGCAACTAACGTACATGCCCTTGACTGGAATTGAACCTGGGACCCTTCAGTCCGCAGGCCAACGCTCTATCCACTGAGCCAAACCGGTCAGGGCAGATATTTTTACAAAATGTTCCTCTTACAGTATAGATGCTGATGTGTGTGCTGAGTGTCCACACTTAGGATTTCCCTCCTGGGTTGTTCTCACGCGAGTCCTAGGTGACTTCATACGCTCGTGTTTAAGGCATACGGGCATATTGACTTTTTGTTAGGTGCCTTAAAACCCAAGTATTTTACCCTAATCTAAAACTGATTTATTCCACTTGGAGCTAATTTATATTAACCTTTCTAGTGAGGTGGTTTTCACTTCAGAAGAAGATTGCTATAACACAGAGGTACTATGAGGATTTATTAGTTAATGGCTTTGAAGATGAAAAGAACTTTATAATTGGTATGTAATTAGACTATAATCACCCTGAAACCTATCTGGAGTATAAACAAAACTTTCAGTCTCATCCATTCTTTTTAAAATCCTCACCCGAAGATATTTTTATTGATTTTAGAGAGGCAGGAGAGAGAGAGAGAGAAAGAGAAAGATTGATGTGAGAGAGAAACATCAATCTGTTGCCTCCTGTATTTGCCTTATCTGGAGATTCAATCCACAACACGACCCAGGTATGTGCACCACCCTTTGGTGTACAGCAAGCATGTCACACTCTCGGCCTGCGGGCCACATGCGGCCCACAAGGAATATTTTTGTGGCCAGCCAATATCATGGTATGTAAGAAATGTTTTTTTAAAATATATTTTATTGATTTTTTACAGAGAGGAAGGGAGAGGGAGAGAGAGTCAGAAACATAGATGAGAGAGAAACATCGATCAGCTGCCTCCCGCACGCCCCCCTACTGGGGATGTGCCCGCAACCAAGGTACATGCCCTTGACTGGAATCAAACCTGGGACCCTTGAGTCCGCAGGCCGATGCTCTATCCACTGAGCCAAACCAGTCAGGGCTGTAAGAAATGTTTTAATAAAATTTTGTAACTTAATTTTTACAATATCCTGTTATACATAATCTACACTAATAAAAGAGAAACATGGTAATTAGCGTACGACTGCTACCCTTTTCATTGGCTAATCAGTGAGTATATGCAAATTAACTGTCATCCAAGATGGCGGCCGGCAGCCAGGCACTGAAGCGAACATGAGGCTTGCTTGCTGCGGACTCCAACATTCCCCGCCTCACTTGCCGGCCTCTGAGCTACAACTCTAAGCAACTATGTACTATGTTGCAAATAAGAAGATAAACAAAACTCCAGAAACCAGCTGGACTGAAACCCAGGCGGACCGAAACTTTGTATCGATGTTTTCAGCGGCCAGGCCTCAGAGCTAAAGCTGGCCCAGAATAAAAAAAAAAAAGAAAACAAGGAGCCGTTGGAAGCTTCAGTCACTTGCTTCCGGAAAACAGCCCTCAGCCCCTCACCCAGACTGGCCAGGCACCCCAGTGGGGACCCCCACCCTGATCCAGGACACCCTTCAGGGCAAACCAGCCGGCTCCCACCCGTGCACCAGGCCTCTATTCTATATAGTAAAAGGGTAATATGCCTCCCAGCACCGGGATCAGCGTGACGGGGGCAGCGTCCAAACCCCCTGATCGCCCTGCGGCTCTGTGTGTGACAGGGGGCGGGGCCACAACCTCCCTATCCTCCCTGCTCTGTTCGTGACCGGGGAAGGCACCCCAATGCCCTGATCAGCCCTGCTTTGTGCCTGATAGGGGGGAGCTCCCCAATCCCCTGATTGTCCTGCGGCTCTGTGTTTGACAGGGTGTGGCGCACCAACCCCCTGATCGGCCCTGCTCTGTGTGTGACAGGGTGCGGCGCCCCAACCCCCCTCACCCTCCCACGGGCCCTGCTCTGTGTGTGACAGGGTAGAGCCATAACCTCTCCATCAGCCCTGCCCCGAGTGTGACAGTGGCGGCGCCCCAACCCCCTGATCGGCCCTGCTCTGTGGGTGATAGAGGGTGGCGCCCCAACCCCCCTCCACGGGCCTTGCTCTGTGTGTGACAGGGTAGAGCCATAACCTCCCCATTGGCCCTGCCCTGAGTGTAACAGGGTTCAGCACCCCAACCCCCTGATCCGCCCTGCTCTGTGTGTGACAGGGGGTGGTGCCCCAACTCCCCTATCGGCCCTACTCTGTGAGTGACAGTGGGGAGCTCCTCAACCCCCTGATCGGCCCTGCTCTGTGCATGACAGGGGGCAGCGCCCCAACCCCCTGATGGGCCCTGCTCTGTGCATGACAGGGGTTGGCGCCGCAACCTCCCCATCGACCCTGCCTTGAGTGTGACAGGGGGCGGTGCCCCAACCCCCCAATCGGCCCTACCCTGAGCGTGACTGAGGGTGGCATCGCAACCTCCCGATCCGCCCTGCTCTGTGCATGACAGGGCGGCGCCCAACTCCCCAATCGGCCCTGCTCTGAGCCTGACCAGGGGCTGCACCTAGGGATTGGGCCTGCCCTCTGCCACCCGGAAGCAGGCCTAAGCCAGCAGGTCGTTATCTCCCGAGGGGTCCCAGACTGCGAGAGGGCACAGGCTGGGCTGGGGGACCCCCCTCCCCCTCCCCCGAGTGCACAAATTTTTGTGCACCGGGCCTCTAGTCTATATAATAAAAGCCTAGACGACCAGAATGACCAGTTACTATGATGCACACTGACCACCAGGGGGCAGACGCAAAACGCAGGAGCTGCCCCCTGGTGGTTAGTGTGCTCTCGCAGGGAGAGCACTGCTCAGCCAGAAGCCAGGCTCACCGCTGGCAAGTGCAGGGGTGGTGGTGGGAGCCTCTCCTGCCTCTGCAGCAGTGCTAAGGAACTGGGGGAGCGGGCCTAAGCCAGAAGACAGACATACCCCGAGGGCTTCCGGACTGCGAGAGGGCGCAGGCTGGGCTGAGAGGAATATCCCCCCCCCGCCCAGTGCATGAATTTCGTGCACTGGGCCTCTAGTTATTAATAACGAACTACAACGTTCGCTAATGACTGATTACTATAATTGTGTTGCATTCATTTCTCTTACACGCCTTACGTGCAGGCACACCATTTCTCTCCACTAATACTAACAGCGAATAGTTTAGCAGCTGATTGCCACGTCATTAGCCTTGTACTGACTTGTTCAGTGTGTGCAACAGGAAATATTTCGCTTTTGGCGAACAAGAAAAATAGGTTTATTTGCGTCATGCTTATTAATTTGTGCAGTTATTCAGTGTCTGGTAAGTTAATGTTCAAGAAAAAATATTTTTTATTAAAATGTTCTATTTTTTATGTTAACGATGACTCATTTATTTCAGTCCTTTGCATTCAGCATGTCTCTGTCAAATAAACCTATGTTTCTATGAAAATGGAACCTTTGTTTCTTTTGCAGCCCATGTAAACTTAAACTTTGTTTATTTGGCTGTGTTAGCCTTTGAGTTTGACATGCTTGGTGTACAGGATGACAGTCCTGCTGACTGAGCCACAGCAGCCAGGGCTATCTATCTATCTATCTAATTATTTATTTATTTTAAATATATTTTTATTGATTTCAGAGAGGAAGGAAGAAGGAGAGAGAGACAGAAACATCCACTAGGAGAGAGAATCATGGATCGGCTGCAAGTCCCCCACTGGGGATCGAGCCCACAACCCGGGCATGTGCCCTTGACCAGAATCGAACCTGGGACCTTTCAGTTCACAGGCCGACGCTCTATCCACTGAGCCAAACCGGCTAGGGCATATTTATTTATTTTTAAAAATATATTTATTGTTGAAGGACAGAAAGAGGGAGAGGAACATCGATTTGCTGTTTCTCTTACGTATGTATTCACTGGTTGATTCTTGTATGTGCCCTGACTGGGGAACAAATCCATAACCTTGGGAATCGGGATGAAGCTCTAACCAACTAAGCTCCCAGCCAGGGCACATGAATTCTTTCAAATTAGTGTTTTGTGTTTCTTTGGATAAATTCCCAGAAGTGGAATCATTGTGTCATAAGGCAGTTCCTTTTTTAATTTTTTGAGGAAACTTCATACTGTTGTCCACAGTGGCCGCACCAATCTGCATTCTCACCAACAGTGCAGGAGGGTTCCCTTTTCTCCACATCCTCCCAATACTTGTTTGTTGATTTGTTGATGTTAGCCATTCTCACAGGCATGAGGCTGTATCTACTTGTGGTTTTAATGTGCATGTCTCTGATTAGTGACATTGAGCATCTTTTCATCTGTCTGTTGGCCATCTGTATGTCCTCTTTGGAGAAGTGTCTGTTCAGGTCCTTTGCCCATTTTTAAATTGGATTGCTTGGTTTTTTTGGTGTTGTGTTTTATAAGTTCTTTATAAATTTTGGATATTAACCCCTTACCAGATGTATCATTGATGAATATGTTCTCCCATTCAGTGGGCTGTCTTTTCATGTTGTTGATGGTTTCCTGTGCTGTGCAAAAACTTTTTAGTTTGATATGGTCCCATTTGTTTATTTTTTCTTTTGTTGCCCTTGCCCAAGGCGCTATATCAGAAAAAAACATTGCTACAAGAAATGTCTGAGATTTTACTGCTTATGTTTTCTTGTAGAATTTTTATGGTTTCAAGTCTAACATTTTAGTCTTTAATCCATTTTGAGTTTATTCTTGTGTAAGGTGTAAATAGGTAGTCTCATTTCATTGTTTTGCATGTATCTGTCCAATTTTCCCAACATAATTTATAAAATAGACTACCTTTACCCCATTGTATGTTTTCTGTCTCCTTTGTCAAATATATTAATTGACCATAAAGGCATGGATTTATTTCTGGGCTCTCTATTCTTTTCTATTGATCTGTGTGTCTGTTTTTATGCCGGTACCATGCTGTTTTAATTACTATAGCCTTGTAATATAGTTTGATATCAGGTAGTGTGAATCCTCCAATTTTGTTCTCTTTTCTCAAGATTGCTGTGGCTATTCAGGGTCTTTTTGTGGTTCCATATAAATTTGTGGAATATTTGGTCTAGTTCTGTGATCTATGCCATTGGTATCTTGATAGGAATTGTATTGAATCTATATAGATTGTATAGCTCCATGAATTTAATGTACAATATGATATTTATTGTGATTTGTAAGTTATTTACTTAACAGACAGGAAAATTTGCACAGATACTTTTGCATAGGTTACTCTTTGGGTAAAAGTAAGTTCCTTTTTATATCTTGTATTATAAAATTAGCTTTTCAGTCTGTTTTAAATTAAGAAAAAAAGAGCTGTGCCTCTTTTGTGACTAATATTAAGAAGGTGATAGCCTTTGGCTTTCTGCCATTGTTAAAGTGTGATATTATCAGGACAGTATGCTAATGAGAGGCTGTATGAGAATTTTTGTCCTCAAGTATAATATTAAAGATGGTTGTTTTCTTAATCTGATAGGAGTTGTATAAATTGTAGTTTTATAAATTGGTTCAGATTTGTTATTAAAATAAAGCAGCCAGTAAAACTGTGCATGTGATATTGCCAGCTCTTCTGGGCATGAAGTTTATTTTTGTGTAGATCTTACTATTTGAAATAGAATAGTAACGGCTGGAGCTTCAGGCTCATGTACGACGGAAGATCATTGCCTGCAGGAATTAAATGGCACCCCCAAAAGTCTATTATTAATTGTTTGCATGCCATCGTATAGCAAGAAGAGAGGAATCTCCTAGTTCGTATTTTATCTATTAAATTTTGTTTTATTGCTTAAAGTATTACAAAGAATATTACATATGTCTCCTATTTTTCCTCCCTTGACCTTCCCCCGGTCTCTCCTACCCCCAGTGTCTTGTGTCCATTGGTTATGCTTATATGCATGCATACAAGTCCTTCGGTTGATCTCCTAGGTCAGTGGTTGACAAACTGCGGCTTGCGAGCCACATGTGGCTCTTTGGCCCCTTGAGTATGGCTCTTCCACAAAATACCACGTGCAGGCACGCACGTACAGTGCGATTGAAACTTTGTGGCCCATGCACAAAAGTCGGTATTTTGTGGAAGAGCCACACTCAAGGGGCCAAAGAGCCGCAGTTTGCTGACCACTGTCCTAGCTCGTATTTTAAACCGCAATGGAAAGTCTCATTCTTAATCTGATTCTGTGCTCTCTGGAACTTGGGAACAAAGTTCTTTTCCGTTGCTCTGGGTCCCTCAGGGTGTCGTCACAGTGAGAAATGGTCAGACTGCTAGCAGGGCTTTTTTTAGACTGTGTGGGACCAGGAGTGTCCAAACTTTTTCAGAGGAGAAAAGCACTTGGTAAGCGAGATTGTGGAGGTAGGAATCTAATAAAATCCTCACAAATCTGGATTCGTTATGGAAAAGTCAGTAATAATTTAAAAAATTTGATCCTTTGTGCTATTTTTTATTCCACCGAAAGAATGAATATTCATTTATTCGTCTTTCATCAAACCATGTCAGTGGCTTTATACTCTCAGCATCTTCTCACCTCATAGACTTCAGAGGGAAGAAATAGTTCCTCATTCAGAAGAATTTAGTCACCAGCACAATCATGGATGACGTGTTAAGCTTGGGAAAAGCCCAGGGCGGCGGGTGCTTGTTAGAGGGAGCACAGGAGAAGAGGGTGCGTCCGCAGGCGGGATGGGGTGGCTCAGGAACCAGGATTTAGTGCGCGAGCGGTGGGTACATGTATCGGGATCCTTTTCACTGGACGTGAGTTGTGACATTGGGCAATCCTGTAATCGCAGTGCTTCTCTGTGATCTCCTTTGTTTCACTTTATGTGTTTGGAGGACCAAACGTACAGTAGATTGACTCTGTAAAAGAAGCCGTAGGCATGACCTCAGGACCCACGCGGGGCTGGGAGCTGACTTCGCTGCATGTGACCCACACGTTGCTTCCCACATCATTGGAAGGACTTGCACAGCTTCTTTGTATGTGTGCGTAGCTTCTTTCTTTTTTGTTAAATTTTCACTCAAGGATATGCTTTTATTGATTTTAGAGACAGAAGGTGGGGAGAGAGAGAAACAGTGATGTGAGAAATACCAACTGATTGCCTCCCTTACTCGCCCTGACCAGGGATCGCACTCACAGCCTAGTATGTGCCTGACTGGGAATCAAACCTGCAACCTTTCTGGGACAACACTGCAGTCAGCCGAGCCCCCGCCAGGGCAGTGTGTGCAGTGTCCGCTGTAGAGTCGCACCAAACATTTTAAATGTCTCCTGTCGGACATTTGAACTGTCCGCTGTTCATGGCCATTTCAGCAGCACTTTGATGAGCAACTTTGTAGGTGAGTCTTTGCAAAGCTCCCTGATTATTTGTTTTAGGAGACATCGCTAGCGCTTTGGTAAACGTTGCCAAACTGCCTTTCGGAAAGCCTAAACTCATTTACAGCACACTGGGTACTGTCAGCGTGTTTGGTGGCTCCTTTTCTGCAGCCCTTTCTAACATCTTGCTCTGCCAAACTTTGGGAAGAATTCCATGTTCTCTTTTTTCTAACTCACCTCTTAGGAGGAAACTCTCCTAACGTGGGGTGTGTTACAGTGCTGTTCTGAGCTAGCTGTTGGGTCATTGGAGTCTTCCCTGGGCCATGGAGAATGCACGGTGCCGAAGGAGCCCGGCCCCTGCATCCTCGTGGGGGTGGCGCCTCACCGCTGTCAGCCTGTGGCTGAGGGGCTCTTCTCAGAGCCGTGGTGGTGAAACACCCATATAGGCAGACCTACACATTGATGCTAAGACTCTCCACCAGAATAAAGTTTACGCCTTGCTGCAGGCTGAGAGGTTGCTTAGCATTTCTTAGCAGGAAAGTTTAATTACGGTGTGTCCATTGTTTCAGCATCATGCTGCTTCAGTATAGTATAAACAGAACTTGTAGGCACTGGGGAACCACGACGCTCCCGTGGCTCCCTTGCTGGTGACATTAGCTCTGTAGGGATGGCCTGGGACCCGAGCCCAGTGTCTCTGTGTGGTTTGCCCGTCTGATCAGTGTGCTTTGGTGACAGTCCTGGTAGAACAGTGTTGAGAAGAATAGAGGGACCCAGGATGTGAAGCATCCGCCGTGAAATCGATTGGCCTCTGGAGGGTCTTGCCCCTCTTTGCTTTACTCTAAGGACTGCACGTGGTGATGTTCCATTGGTGCTAAATGATGAGTTGGTTAGACTGGTAACATGGAAGGAAAGTATTTCTCTAGAGACGACTGATTCTGATCCCAGAATCAGTGAGGGAGGGAGAATGAGAGAAAAGAAGATGTTTTCTGTTGGAGGAAACTGAGCGCACAGCTCCCGTTTCCAGTGTGGACAGAGCTCACTTGGCAGCATCGGGTTAGGATCCGATTCCTTCTCGGAGAATTAGGAGAGGCACGCAGATCAGGCCTGGCCGGACTTAGGTTACTGGACAGGGATGCAGCCCGTTCTCAGGGAGCTTCGCCCAGGGCTGTCCGCGTGGACTAGAGTGAGCACGCGTGTTTGAAGTGGCCGCCTGCAGGTAGTTTATGCCGCAGAGGGCAGGGGGCTAGCTTGCAGGGGGCAGGCAGTGAGGGGAGGGCTGCGCTCTAGAGGGCAGAGCTGCAGGAGTTGTCCAACCTATTTGGTTGTCACGCTTGTCCATCTGGACAGTTGCAGTGAAAGAAAGGGAATAGGACAGTATGCTGCTCCCTTTCTAGAACTTTCTATTAATTGGGCACCTGACTTGTTACTTTGTGCATACTAATTGATTCAGCTTTGTCCGGCCAGCATGGCTCAGTGTTTGATCGGCGACCTATGAACCAGGAGGTCACGGCTTGATTTCTGTTCAGGGCACATGCCGGGTTTGTGGGCTTGATCCCCAGGATGGGGTATGCAGGAGGCAGCAGATCAATGATTGTCATCATTGATGTTTCTATCTCTCTCTCCTTCTTAAAATCAATAAAAATATATTTTAAACAAATTTATTCAGCTTTTATGAAGCCCCTATAATGTGCCCGACAGTAAAGATACAGAGGTCTCAAGAAGCTCAGCCTAACCAGGGAGACAGAAGAGAATAATTGCTGTTATCATGGTTATTAAGCATGTATCAGGCACGTAATATGTGCCGTTCGTAATCCTCACAGAAACCTGGGTGCACGAGGCAGGCGCTATCCCCCCATTTTCCATCGGGTTGATGAAGCTGAGTTCATCGTCACTCAGTGACAGAGTGGCTGAGAGGGGTTCAGACTCGCCTGGGTGTAGTCTGAGAGGTGGACTCAGATCCCAGGCAATGCTGGGCTCTAGCACAAGTCACTTCACCCTTCTTGTAAACAAAGTAGAACATCTTATCTCACGGGGTTATTTTGTGTATTACAATGAGATCTTACTGATCCCAAAGCCACTAATAATAATTACAGTAGGTTCCCCCTTATCCACAGGTTCACTGTGGTCCAAAAATATTAAATGAAAAAATACCAGAAGTCAACAATGAATACGTTTTAAATTGCATGCCATTCTGAGTAGTGTGATGAATCCTGCTCTGTCCTGCTCTGTCCTGCCCGGGACGTGAATCACACCTATGTCCCACGTATCCACGCTATATAGGCTCCCAGCTGGTTAGTCACTTAGTCGCTGTCTCAGTGACCAGATTGATTATCAGAGAGAGAGGGACACACACACACACACACACACACACGCACAGGGTACACATTCATGTAACTTTTTATGACAGTGTATTGCTACAATTGTTCTATTTTATTATTAGTTATTCTTGTCAATTTCTTACTGCCCCTAATTTATAAATTAAACTTTTTTTTTTTGCATTTCAATCACTTTATTGAAATGTATATCCCTTAGTACTAAAACATAATGGTAGTTGGTTAGGTTACCTCTGCAAACTCAGAATTAACATGGATGTAATTAAAATATTGAAATGTTTGTCATAGGTATGTAAGTATAGGAAAAAACACAGTATATAGAGGTTTCGGTACCTTGCGCAGTTTCAGGCATCCACTAGGGGTCTTGGAACGAGTCCCCGTGAATAAGGGGGACTCCAGTACTGCCAGTACTAGTCTTCCTTACAATGGCATTGTTCTTTCCACAACAGCAGGTGTCTCTGTGCAAACCATTAATGATGCGTCTAAGCTGTGAGAGAGGGTGGTCCTCAGTGGTACTGAGGAAGGTGCATTGTACCCTGGACTGCGAGAGTCAAAGCAAACTTTCCAAAGATGGCGCTCTTTGGGCTGTCCTGAAAAATCAGTAGGAGTTGGCTGGTGGGAAAAGATAGGAAGGGATATTGCAGCGAGAAAGAGGTGTAAGGGGAAAGATGTGAGAAAAAAAATGTGGAATTACCATGTGGGGATAGGTGAATCCTGAGAATGGGACATGGGATAGACAGGTAGCCTGGTCAGATTGTGTAGGGCCTTGGATTCAAAGTAAACTTTTTATTTTAAAACTAGTGGCCTGGTGCACGGATTCGTGCACATTTAAAGGAAAATAATTAGAAGAAATCTATCTATATATACTAGTATTTAAGACTCTAATATGCAAATAGACTGAATGGCAGAACAACTGAACCAAACAACTGGTCGCTATGATGTGTGCTGACCACCAGGGGATGCGTGCAGAACATGGTGGGCGTCGACAGCAGGTGGCAGAGCGTGGAACATGGCGGGCGTTGGCCGCAGCGGGATGATAGAACATGTGAGTGGGGGCGCCAGACCAAGGTGGGGTGCCGGTCACTGTCATCGGGATGAGCCTCTGGTGGTTACTGCAAATTGTTTGCTCCCGTACATTGCGGTCCCACCAGGCGCTCGCACCTGCTGCCGGCGCCAGAGCTGCCACTCGCACCTGCTTCCGGAGCCTGGCACCAGCCCTGGTTGCTTGACACTGTCAGCAGGTGTGAGCAGCGGCTGCCGACCCCATCACCCCTCAGGGCTTCTCCACCTCCCCCTGCTCCTGAGGGGTGATCAGGGTCAGCAGCTGCCTCTCGCACCCACTGCCGGCGATGGCCCCACTTGCACCTGCGGCCGGCTCTGGAGCCGCCGCTTGCACCCACTGCTGGCGCTGGCCCTGCTTGTACCCGCAGCCAGCACTGGAGCTGCTGCTCATATTCACTGCTGGCGCCTGGCGCCAGTCCCAATCACTTGGCGCCCATCTGTGGGTGCAAGTGGCGGCTGCCGGACCCGATCACCCCTGAGGGCTTCTCCACCTCCCCCTGCTCCTGAGGGACGATCAGCCACTCCCAGCCACTGATGGCGTTGGCCCCAATCACTCTGGGCCGGCACCGCCAGGGCATGGGAGCAGTGGGAGCGGGAGCAGGGCTGCTGGCAGACGGGACCAGGGGCCGTGGTGGGAGGGGCCAGGTGGGGGAGCAGAGGATGGGCTGAGACCTGTCCCTGTGCCCACCGCAGCCCCACGGCCCACAATTTCTTTCAGGGTGCAGGAATTCATGCACTGGGCCCCTAGTATTTTAATATTGCTATTTCCTACTTCTCTGTAATGGGTGCTGGTCACCGTCTGCGGGGCGATTGGGCTCCTGGCCTGCTCCCTAGTGCCTGGGAGCTGGGCGGCAGCCCTGCTGCCCCCTGGTTGCTGTCTGCGGGGCAATTGGCGGGGCGATCAGGCCCTGCTCGCACGTGCCTTGGCATGGTGCCGCCCGCTCACCTGCTCCATCATCCTGCCATCATCCTGCTCTCTTCAGGGCCCATCGGGGCCAGCAGTGCCTCCACTGCCGCCCGCTGCCAGCGCCGCGTCGCTGACGTCCGCCATGTTCCATGCTGTTCCCTGATGGTTAGTGCACGTCATAGTGAGCGGTCGAACTCCGGGTCGAGGGGACAATTTGCATATTAGGCTTTTATTATATAGGATAGTTTTAGACTTACAGAAGTTACAAAGATAGTACAGAGAATTCCCATATACCCCACACCGTGTTTCCCCTGTGATTAATGTCTTACATTAGTATGGTACATTTGTTAGTTATGAACCAATATTGGTTCAGTGTTATTACCTGGAACCATACTTTATTCAGATTTCCTTAGTGTTTCCTTGATGTCCTTTTTCTGTCCCAGGATCCCATCCACGATTCACATTGCATGTGGCTGTCATGTCTCATCAGGCAACGCTTGGCTGTGACAGTTCCTTACAGCCTCCCTTGTTTTTGATGACTCAGCAGTTTTGAGGAGTATGAGTCAGGATTTTTGTAAAATGTTCTTCAGTTGGGACCTGTCTGATGTTTTCTGATTATTAGACTGAGGGATTGGGGAGGAAGACCACAGAGGTGCAGTGATGCCATTCTCATCACACCCCCTCGGGCAGGTGCTGTTGCCGTGAGGCAGTCATGTCAGTGGAGACCGGCATCACAGTGTTTGTCGGGTCTCCTCACCCCACCCACTCAAGTTCACGTCTAAAGTTCATCTTTCAGCTTTAGAACAGCTCAGCTGTGATCCTACTACCCAGAGCTACATGTTGTTAGTTATTGTCCAGAATTTTAGTTTTGTTCTTTTTCAAAACTCCTTAAATTGGACATGTGTTTTTAAAAAAATAAATACTTTTATTGATTTCAGGGAGGAAGGGAAAGGGAGAGAGAGAGATAGAAACATCAATGATGAAAGAGAATTATTGAGTGGCTGCCTCCTGCACGCCCCACACTGAGGATCGAGCCGCAACCTGGGCATGTGCCCTGCCTGGGATTCAAATCGTGACCTCCTGGTTCATAGGTCAACACCCAACCACTGAGCCCCACTGGCCGGGCTGGACGTGATTTTATTTTTTATAGGTAGTGCTTATGAAATCTTGTTTACTTACTTCCCTTTTTCTTTTTGAGTATCAACCTTCCTTTCAGGATGTTTTTCCTGAGCATGTTCTTTAGTGCACGTAAAGTCTCCATAAGTGTCCATGTGAAATGTCCCATGTTGCCCATGTTTCTGCACGTTTTGCAGGGTACACGCTAAGATTTCCTCTCAGTCGATAAAGATAGTATTCCACTATCTCTGGCTTCTATTGCTGGTGGTTTGTCATTTATTTGGAGGTGATATTTTTCTCTCAGTCTTTAAAAATTTATATCAACCTTTACTCTAAAGGCCTTTATATATATATGATTTTTACAAAGATATATATATATATATATATATATATGATTTTTACAAAGAGGAAGGGAGAGGGATAGAGAGTTAGAAACATCGATGACTGGGGATCGAGCCTGCAACCAAAGGTACATATCCTTGACCAGAATTGAACCCTGGACCTTTCAACACGCAAGCAACGCTCTGTCCACTGAGCCAAACCGGTTAGGGTTTGTTTGTTTTGTTAATCTTCACCTGAGGATATTTTTTCCATTGATTTTGAGAGACTGAGAGACACAGTGAGAGAGGGAGAGAGAAAGACATTGATGTGAGAGAGAGGCAGCGATTGGTTGCCCCCTGCATGGGCTCTGACTGGGGATCCAACCTGCAACCTGGGTATATACACTGACGGGGAATCGACAATGCTCCAACCAGCTGAGCCACCCTGGCCAGGGCTAGGGTCCTCATACATTTTCACTCCTAGCCCTGCAATCAACCATTTCTTCAAGGAGGCTTTGTTCCTTTTACTGGTGAGTGGTATTTAGAAACCAAGATCTGGGAGCTAGATGTGCTCAGTTGTTGCTGAATTGTCATTGCATCAGGACCCTCCCAGTGGGCAGAACTGGGAAGTAACTGTGTGTGTGTGTGTGTGTGTGTGTGTGTGTGTGTGCACGCAGACAGGTGCACACACCCATATTTCTAATTCTGTTGAAAACTATGATTTCCTATTGTTACTCTCATTTCTCTGGAGCACCACAGAACTTTTTCTAGCCCCCCTTTCTGTATTTGCAACTCATTCACTCAGAGTAATTGTTTTGAGATTCATTCATGTTACATGCTTAAATAATTCGTTCCTTTTTATTGCTGAGTGTTATTCCATTGAATGGATATACCACATTTTAGGAAATTGTGAGACTTTCCCCCCAAGTGATAGTGTCATTTTACATTCCCACCAGCAGTGCATGGGAGTTCCAGTTCCCCCACAGTATCGCTACACCTTGGTGTTGTCAGACTTTTTCATTTTAATTTGCAATCCAAATGAAAAATTTAAATAATTTTCAACTACAGTTGACGTACACTATTATATTACTTTTGGGTATATATACAATATTTATATAATTTACAAAGTGATCACCCCAATAAGTCTAGTACCCACCTGACACCATCTATAATAATAAAAGGGTAATATGCTCCAGACATCCTTCTGGACAAAGCCGGGGCCGGAGCAAAGCCTCCTGGGTCCCGGGTGCCTGCTGGTGGCCAGGAGCGAAGCCCGGGCCCTGGATGCCAGAGGAAAGCCGGTGCCCGCAGCTGGGGGAAGGAAGGCCTACTCTTGCACGAATTTTCGTGCATTGGGCCTCTAGTAGTTATTATAATATGATTGACTATATTCCCTGTGCTGTACTTTACCTCCCTGTGACTGTTTTTATAACTGGCAATTTGTACTTCTTAATCTCTTACCATTTTTCTTTCTTTTTTTTTTCCTTCCATGTTGCAACCATCAAAATGGTCTCTGTATCTATGAGTTTGCTTCTTTTTTTTAAAAATATATTTTATTAATTTTTACAGAGGAGGAAGAGAGAGGGGATAGGAGAGGTAGAAACATCGATGAGAGAGAAGCATCAATCAGGCTGGCCTTCCTGCACTGGGGATGTGCCCTGGCAACCAAGGTACATGCCCTTGACCGGGAGTTGAACCGGGGACCCTTGAGTCCGCAGGCCGACGCTCTATCCACTGAGCCAAACCGGTTCGGCAATCTCTTACCATTTTTCATACTCCCAAACCCCCTTTCCATGTTGCATCATCAAAAATGATCTCTGTATCTATGAGTTTGTTTCTTTTTTTAAAAATATATTTTATTAATTTTTTACAGAGAGGAAGAGAGAGGGATAGAGAGTTAGAAACATCGATGAGAGAGAAGCATCGATCAGCTGCCTCCTGCACATCCCCTACTGGGGATGTGCCTGCAACCAAGGTACATGCCCTTGACCGGAATTGAACCTGGGACCCTTCAGTCCCCAGCCCGACGCTCTATCCAGTGAGCCAAACCGGCTAGGGCTATGAGTTTGTTTCTTTATTTTCTTTTTTAGATGCCACATATGAGCACAGTCATATGGTATTTCTCTTTCTCTGTCTGACTTATTTCATTTAGCATAATACACCCTGGGTCTATTTCTGTTGTTACAAATGGCAAGATTTCCTTCTTTCTTATGGCACCTGTAAACCTGTGGGCCTATTGTTTTGTATCACAGATTTTTAAGAATTTGAATGTACTTCAGAAGTTTCCTTTCAAGTTAAATCTTTTTAATAAGTTATTCTTTAATAAAGTTTTTGAAGGAATCTTTGGATTCCTGTTGTCAAGCCACCCAAAAGTTACACTGGCAGAGAAGGGTGAGGGTATGCTAAGCACACTGGAAGGATTCGTGTTTTAAGAGGATCTTGGAGCAGCTTCCCTTTTGGATGTCCCGTGTCTGAAAACAGCATCCTCGTGTACAGCGCTTTAAGCCTTGGGCGCCGAGCCAGTCTGAGTTCATTCCTGACTACGTCCTTCCAGCTGAGTGACCCGTTTAGTTTCTTTACCTAATAGTATGAGATAATAATGACACCTGCTTGTTAAGTAAGTAATAACGTAGGAAAAGACTTAGAAATGTTTCCGGGGACTTCAGAGCCTGCTCCACGCCCCCATCACCTGTGGTGGTGGTGAGTATGCAGGCTCCATTGGCGGATTTCAGTCCAGGGAGGGTGATGGCATCAGGGTCTGAGCTTAGAAGATCAGAGCCGTGTTGTTGATCATTGCTTCACATGTCTGTTAAATTACAATAAGCATTCTCTCTTTTTATTTCTACCAAGCCAAATTAGCAAGACGCAGTCAAGAACGAGACAATCTTGGCATGCTGGTCTGGTCGCCTAATCAGAATCTATCAGAAGCAAAACGTAAGTTTTAAAGCACCTTTATTTTTCACTGTCTTTCTTAATGCAAAGTTTTAAATAAGTTTTGTAGCTGAAAGTCCCTACATATATGACAGTTCTCTTACATTTTTAAAATAATTTCAAGAGTTTGAAAGTATATATCTTTACTGTGGCCTGTCATGATGACTGAAAGATTTCTAACCTGTGGTTTCACAATCTGCTTTTTTCAAAATGCTGTACAAGCTAATACTGAAGTAACTAGGAGGAAAGGCCTAGAGGGGAAGGAACATCGTAATGCAATGTGTAACCCCACCAGCTGGGAGTTTATAGGGTTATAAAGATGAAGAGTTGAACAGATTTCTAATTTGAAAGATTACAAAGGTCAAGTGTGAGATTTTGGAATGGGCATCGTAATACAAGACGTAAGCCTAGCTAGAAGTAAAACTTTGGAATTGGCTGTTTGTTTCATGTGTTTAAAATCTTACTAGGATGACTATTCTGGGCTAGTTTGGATTTGTGTTGGAGCGGGGGCAGGTAGGGGACCTAAAGCTATTAGTAATATTAGTTGTATTTTCAGAGTTTGCTTCAAATTTTCTGTCCCTTTTGCTCAAATGATGCCATTCAAAAATAATTTTATATCTGATATATTACCGTACCTTTGCCATTTTCAAAGTTTTTATTTTCTTCATAACTTAAAAGAGAGAAGAAAAACTAAATTTCCACCCTAGTTGGTTTGGCTCAGGGGATAGGGCATCAGCCTGTAGACTGAAGGGTCCTTGGTTCGATTCCTGGTCAGGGCACATGCCTGGGTTGCAGGCTTGATCCCCAGTAGGGGGCATGCAGGAGGCAGCCAATCAGTGATTCTCTCTCATCATTGATATTTCTATCTCTCTTTCCTTCTCCCTTCCTTTCTGAAATAAATAAAAATATATATTAAAACAAAGAGAAAAACTAAATTTCCTTTGAGAATTTTTTAGTGGGGGTCTGGATGGAATTAATGGGAACTTGGAAATCACATGCAAAATTTTTCTAGAGAAATGACATTGGATTTTTAAAAGGGTCTTTGACCAATAAAAAAGGCTAATAATCAATTTTATAAAACAGGACAGGGCTTTAGCAATCAGTGGTGAATGCTCATCAGAAAACTGTTAAGTTGTGAGCAGAGGCTGGACTCTTAGGCTTTGACGAGGGTTTCCCACATTATGTGCTACAGCATTAAATCGTGTGAACACATTACTGCCAAGCAGTGTGACGATGCTGCATGTTAAATACCCCCCCTTCTTGTACTCAGGATCTGTGTTAGCATTTAAGATGCAAAGAGCTCTCATGGTAAAGAAACATGTTTAATTTTGGTCAAGAAGGATCCTTTTTGGTGTAATATCCTCTCTGGAACATGGGAAACTGAACTGCTCTTACTAATGCTAAATTTAGCAATAATAATCTATAATAATAAAAGTATAATATGCTAATTACACTGGACAGCCGAACAGCCTTTCGGACGTCCTTCCAGATGAAGCCATGGTGGCGGGGGCCGAGGCAGAGGCAGTTAGGGGCGATCAGGCAAGCAGGCAGAGTGGTTAGGGGCGATCAGGCAGGCAGGCGAGCAGTTAGGGGCGATCAGGCAGGCAGGCAGAGTGGTTAGGGGCGATTAGTCAGGCAGGCAGGCGAGTGGTTAGGAGCCAGTGGTCCCAGATTGCGAGAGG
>NW_005871658.1:262524-269896 GCF_000147115.1 Myotis lucifugus
TGATGTGAGACGTGTAGGCCGGGCTGACAGACACCCCACCCCCCCCCCCCCCCGGGGATGAATTTTGTGCACTGGGCATCTAGTCAGTCTCTCTCTCTCTCTCTCTCTCTCTCTCTCTCTCTCTCTCTATATATATATATATATATATATATATATATATGCCTAAGTGACCGGTTGTTATGACATGCGCTGACCACCAGGGGGCAGATGTTCAACGTAGGAGCTGCCCCCAACCTGCATGCGCCCTGATCGCCAATGGGGCCTGCCGGCCAACCTCCTGGTCCCTCCCCCCCCGGCTGGCAAGTCCCAATCGCCCGATTGGAACCGGGCCCTGGGCTGTGATGGGGAACCAGGGGTGGGTGGAGGCAGATGCGGGCGGGGAGGCGGGGAACTGCGCAGTGGCAGCGCACGTACGTACGGCGAGGGAAGGAGGAGGCGGAGAGGCGGGGAACCTGATCGGCCCTGTTCGCCAGCCAGGCCTAGGGACCCCACCTGTGTATGAATTTCGTGCACTGGGCCTCTAGTCTCAGTATAATCTGCTTGTAAGAGTGCCTGGATTTTGCCTTCATCAGATTGCTGCTTGATGAGTTTATAATGGAGAACAGAGCAGCAGAAGAAAGTGTGTTGGCATTCCTGATGCCTTCACTGTGGGGAGGACCTAAAGTACTCCCTCTCTTTTTTTGAGCACTTGTAGTAACTTACAAAAAGCACCCGGTTCCATTTTTCGTACATGTTCTTTCTACCAGAGCGCTGAAAAGCTGCTGTCTGAGCGCTCTGTTTTCTTGAACTCTGCTCACTAACCTGCTCCCTAACATCTCTGAGATGTTGTTGTCCTACCGTGTTGGCCATCCCACTGCAAGTTAAACCCTAAGGGTTATTAGATGGTTTGATTTTGGGGTCTCTTTTTATCTCCGTTGCCCTCCTGGATATATTGTATTTCATGACAGTGCCCATCTTTTTTTTTTACACATATATTTATTGATTTCAGAGAGGAAGGGAGGCATGCCCCCCACTGGAGATCGAGCCCGCAACCCAGGCATGTACCCTTGACTGGAATGGAACCCGGGACCCTTCAGTCCACAGGCTGACGCTCTATCCACTGAGCAAAACCAGCCAGGGTGACATTGCCCATCTTAAATTATGGTGCCCAGAAATGAATATTAAGAATAGTTGCGGGGGTGGGGGTAGTGGGCTCCCAATCCGGTTTCAGATGGTTTTCCCACCGCCCTCCATTGTGGGTCCCGGCAGCTGGGGTGGCTGGAGAAGTGGCAGCGGCCAGTCAACCCAGGTTCTCAAAGGTTCTAGGCAGCCTCAGTTCTCAGGCCCTCAGCTGCATGCCACCTCCATGGTGCCCAAGAGGAAGGTCAGCTCCCCCTAGAGGCAGCAAAGGAGGTGGTCAGCAAGGCTGTCAGCCAAACCTGCTCCTGCAAAAAAAAAATGGGAATGAAGCCAAAAAAGGTGGCAGGAAAGGATGAATCTGCAGACAAAAAAGTGCATACGGAAGGGAAAGGGGAGCAAAGGAAAAGCAGGCCAAGTGGCTGACCAGGAACCTAAAGATCTACCTACGGAAAACGGAGGAACCGAAAAGGAGGAGAGGCCAGTGTCAGGTGAAGCAGGAGAGAAAGAAGCCAAGTCTGATTAATACCACATACCATGTCTTCTCTGTGGTCCCTTCTCCCTTCTTGCACAATCCAGAGGAAGATTGTTGTTGTTGATCCTCACCCGAGCACATTTTTCTCATTGATTTTCAGGGAGAGTGGAAGAGAGAGGGAAGGACAGAGAGAAACATCAATGGGAGAGAAACACACCGATTGGTTGCCTCCTGCATGCCCCCGAACAGAGCCCGGGCTGGGGAGGAGCCTGCAACCAAGGTACATGCCTTTGACCGGAATTGAACCCGAGACCCTTTGGTCCGCAGGGCAACGCTTCATCCACTGAGCCAAACCGGCCAGGGCCAGAGGAAGATTTTTTTATCAACTGTTTTACAAATGCAAGTTTTTTTAGTAGCTGTAGAAACATCTTTAAGAAGGAGGAAATTGTACCTCATCCCAATTTTTAAAGTGTAAATGCTTTTTTTTTAAAGAGTGAAATAATTTTCTGGTTGTTAATTTTTTGGTACAATCAGAAAATAGTGGGATATTGAATATGTGAGGTTTTGTCTTGAGTGTCAGCCAAACATTACGTAGATGGAGGTAGTTCTTATATCCTATCATACAAGGCATACTAAGGCAATTTGGAGTCAGTCATGCATATGTCTTGAATATTTTAAATTACTTGCATTCCATGTTTTTGGCAGAATTGTTCCCTAAAGAAAACCACTCCTTCATCTTGACTCTCCCTGTCAGAATCTTGGGCGCTAACAGACGGTAGACGGGGAGCCCGTCCAGCTTTGCTGGTTCTACCCCTTGGTTCATGTTCTAAATGCATCTCGAGAGTTGAGTTCACGAGCTCCAGTTCTCTGCATTTCAGCCACGATACTGTTATTACAGCTCACGGCTGTCAGTGCCTCCTGCTGCGGGTTCCCTGTCGGCATCTTTGGAGCCAGAGTTTGATTTTAATATTATCTTATGCAGAAGAAAAGAACAGAATATGAAAAGTTAATAGATTTTAAAACAATGGTATTGGCTACAGTGAAATTTAGCTTTAACATAAGCCCTTCCTGTAATGGTTAAAACTTTAAAAACCAATTTAAAAGTATTATTTGTATATTTTGTTGAAAGTTCAGAAGACACAGAAAAGAATAAAGAAACCATTCACTCATTATTTCATTATCCAGAGATAATTGTTAAACATCTTGGGTGTTTTTGTAATCCTTATCCCTCTCTGTGCATCCTATCTAATAAAGCGGGGATATGCTAATTGACCCTCACACCGTCGCAAAGATGGTGGCACCCACAGCCAATAAGGAGGGAATATGCTAATTGACTGCCACACCCTCAAAGATGGTGGTGCCCAGTCCCCTCAGCCCCCCAGCTGCCCAGGGCCGGCACGAGGTGCAGGTAACCAGGGCCAGCTGAGCTTGCACAGCCGGCAGTGGCAGCAGCAGAGGTGTGGTGGGCACGTCACCTTTCCCTGATCAACGGGTCACCTCCTGCCCTTGAGGGCTCCCAGACTATGAGAGGGGGCGGCCAGGCTGAGGGACCACCCCCCTCCAGTGCATGAATTTTCATGCACCGGGCCTCTAGTATTTGTATAAGTGAGGTGATGGCATGTCTGTCCATGTAGGTGTATACAGTGAGCCTTCACTTAACATCATCAATAGGTTCTTGGCAACTGCGACTTTAAGCGAAAAACAGAGTATAACAAAACCAGTTGTACCCCAGGCTAGTTGATAGAACAAGAGTTAAGTTATTGTACAAAACTTCTAAATGAAAACCCAAAACATTCCTTTTTAAAAAATATATATTTTTTGCCCTAATCGGTTTGGCTCAGTGGATAGAGCGTTGGCCTGCGGACTGAAGGGTCCCAGGTTTGATTCTGGTCAAGGGCAAGTACCTTGGTTGGGAGCACATCCCCAGTAGGGAGTGTGCAGGAGGCAGCTGATCGATGTTTCTCTCTCATCGATGTTTCTAACTCTTATCCCTCTCCCTCTCTGTAAAAAAATCAATAAAAATATTTGAGAAGGGAAGGGAGAGAGAGATAGAAACCTCAGTGACGAGAGAGAAGCATTGATGGCTGCCTCCTGCACGCCCCCTGCTATGTGCCCTGACCGGAACAAACTGTGACCTCCTGGTTCATAGGTCGATGCTTAATCACTGAGGCACACTGGCCGGGCAAAACATTAATATTAGACATTGAAATAAATGTGAGTCACACTGACATCTAAGAATGATGAATAAAAACAAATTAGATAATGATTTTCCAACCCACTGATTCCAGTTCAGGGTCACAGGTGGCTGGACCCTCTCTTGGCTGCTCAGGGTACAAGGTGGGACCACCCTAGACATCCTCCCATCTCAGGTGACCTCACAACCACTAACACATTCCCACTGGGACTGTGTAGACATGCCATTCACTTCCTGTGCACGGCCCTGGTCAGGAATCAATTATTGCCTGCCCCTCCCCCCCATCAACGTTGTAACAAAATGATGTTATTCCAGGATCTGCTGTATGTGTGTGCACTGTCTTCTGAACACTGACTTCAGCATTTCCCATGTTGTGAATCTCTTGTACACATTTTTTTAAAAATTGATTTCAGAGAGGAAGGGAGAGGGGGAGAGAGATAGAAATATCAATGATGAGAATCATTGATCGGCTGCCTCTTGCACACCCCCTACTGGGGATCGAGCCTACAGCCTGGGCATGTGCCCTTGACTAGAATCGAACCCTGGACCCTTCAGTCTGCAGGCCGACGCTCTATCCACTGAGCCAAACCAGCTAGGGCTCTTGTACACATTTTAATAGCTGTGGGCTCTTCTATCATGTGGACATATCAGTGTACTTAACCATTCTTCTCTGGAATAGTTAGATTGCTTCTAATTTGTTGCTTTTGTAAAAGAAGGCTGTAGCGAAAAACTGAACGATAGAGCTTTGTCCTCTTATTTCGTTTTATTTTTTGTGTTTTTAGTATTTGCTTAGGCTATATCCCTAGGAATGGAATGTGGGTTGACGGGAATTTATTTATCTGCTAACGTGTGAGTGTGGTTCCTGTCAGCAGGTGCTGGTTTGTGGAGCTTTGGGAATCATACTCCTTGATTAATAGTCTAATCATAGGCCTTAAGATGTGATTATAGTGTTAATGCAAACAGCACCAGTAATTTCTCTGCCACCTGTCTTTTCCCCCGATATATAGGCAGAAAAGAAGTCTTTTTTATTTTGAAAGAATGTGAAAGCTTTGGTTGTCCGTTGTTGGTTCTGATTCTGCGGAGAAATGGGGTAATTTTGAGCTTGTGTAGATTTCTAAATGAGGTTCCCTGTGCAAGTCCTACATTTGTTTCTTCTCAAGTAGCTGCTGAAGTTCTGCCTCTTAGGGTTACTGTAAGTTCACACAGTTACTTTGTGGTCATAAAAGTAAATGCTATTGTAGTGATTTCAGGCAATACAGAACATGTAATGTAGACAGGTAAAGTTATAGTTACTATTTACAATAGATATGCTTATAGTTACTATTTACAATAGATATGCTTTTGCTAATATTTTAAAACTTTTTATCACAAAATATGAGCTGTTCAGCAATTTGCTCTTATCAGTATATGTGGGACTTGGTTCTGTCTCAATAAATGTACCTAATTTTTAATAGGTATAGGTGTATCAAAACTTAGTCTTTTATTATTTTTTTAAACAAAATTCCCTATTGGTGGATATTTGAAATCTTTTAGATCCTTTTTAAAACTCTCTTTAAAAACCTGTACGGTAGTGAACATTCCTATTCTAGGACAAAGAGCAAATATATTATTCTTATTTTTCTTATTTAAAAAAAAATAGATTTAATTTTTAGAGCAGTTTTAGGTCCACAGTCAAATTGAGCATAAAGTAGAGATTTCCCACATGCCCTGGTCCCCACACAGGCATAGCCTCCCCATGACGGGCATCCCTCACCCGCGTGGCCCTCACTACGGTCAGTGACCTACACTCATACATCATTATCATCCAAAGGCTGGAGTGACATTAGGGTTCACTCTTGTGTTGTATATTCTATAAGGTTTTTGTTGTTGTTTTGAATTTTTATAAGAATTTAGTTGAGCCAAACTGACTATATTATGGGGAGCAAGATCTCAAAGGCTGCCCTATAAGTTTTGACAAATGTATGCCACGTACCCATCATTGTGGCCTACTGAGTCCTCTGTGCTCTGCCTCTGCAGGCCTCCCTGGCAGCCACTGCTCTTTTACTGTCTCCATAATTTTGCCTTTTCCAGAATTCCATATAGTTGGAATCACACAATATGTATAACCTTTTTCAGATGGCTGCTTTGACTTAGTAATAATGTACATTTGAGATTCTTCCATGTCTTTTTAGCTCATTTTCTTTTAGTGCTGTACAATATTCCACTGTCTGGATGTACCACAGTTTATCTATTCAAGGACAAATATGAATAAAGCTGCTGTAAACATCTGTGTGCAGGTTTTTATGTGGGCAAAAGTTTTGAGGACATAAGTTTTCAACTCTTTGGACAGATGTCTAGGAACAGGAGTGCTGGGCTGTCTGGTAAGAGTACATTTCGTTCTGTGAGAAACTGCCAACTGTCCTCCGAAGGGGCTGCTCCATGCCTTCCCTGCTTCGCACCCTCACCAGCGGCTGACGTTAGTGTGTGGGCCACTCTAATAGGTGTGCGGCTTATTTCCTTCTAAACTAGAAAAGAATGCATGCACACTTAAATATTCTATGTCTCCCAAGTTAGCTGCTGTTATGTTAAATTTCTGGGTGTCTGTTAATTTCTATGAACATATCTTGGTGTATGTTTTTATGTCACACTAGAGGCCTGGTGCATGAAAATTCATGCACTGGAGGTGGGGGGGGAGTCCCTCAGCTCGGCCTGCCCCCTCTCACAGTCCAGGAGCCCTCAGGGGCGGGAGGTGACCCGGTGATCAGGGGAAGGTGACGCCCCATCACACCTCTGCTGCTGCCACTGCTGGCAGCACAAGCTAGACCGGCCCTGGTTACCTGAGCCTCTGGTGGCCCTCGGCAGCTGGGGGGCTGAGGGGACTGGGGACTCTGGAGGCAGGAGCATGGCAAGGTTCTAGGCAGCCTCAGTTCTCAGGCCCTCAGCTGCATGCCACCTCCATGGTGCCCAAGAGGAAGGTCAGCTCCCCCTAGAGGCAGCAAAGGAGGTGGTCAGCAAGGCTGTCAGCCAAACCTGCTCCTGCAAAAAAAAAAATGGGAATGAAGCCAAAAAAGGTAGCAGGAAAGGATGAATCTGCAGACAAAAAAGTGCATATGGAAGGGAAAGGGGAGCAAAGGAAAAGCAGGCCAAGTGGCTGACCAGGAACCTAAAGATCTACCTACGGAAAACGGAGGAACCGAAAAGGAGGAGAGGCCAGTGTCAGGTGAAGCAGGAGAGAAAGAAGCCAAGTCTGATTAATACCACATACCATGTCTTCTCTGTGGTCCCTTCTCCCTTCTTGCACAATCCAGAGGAAGATTGTTGTTGTTGATCCTCACCCGAGCACATTTTTCTCATTGATTTTCAGGGAGAGTGGAAGAGAGAGGGAAGGACAGAGAGAAACATCAATGGGAGAGAAACACACCGATTGGTTGCCTCCTGCATGCCCCCGAACAGAGCCCGGGCTGGGGAGGAGCCTGCAACCAAGGTACATGCCTTTGACCGGAATTGAACCCGAGACCCTTTGGTCCGCAGGGCAACGGCTTCATCCCACTGAGCCAAACCGGCCAGGGCCAGAGGAAGATTTTTTTTTATCAACTGTTTTACAAATG
>NW_005871658.1:269996-272864 GCF_000147115.1 Myotis lucifugus
TGATAGCCGTTTCTGTGGGAGACCACGGTTTTGTCTTTCATTTCATCAACGAGCCCCTTGGGTGTTGTTACTTGTGGCTGCTGTGAATCGTGCAGCCGTGAACGTGGGTGTGCAAACACCTCTTCAGACCCTGCTTTCCCCTCTCTTGGGCGTGCATCCAGGAGTGGGGTTGCTGGGTTTGCTAACGCTGCCTTTTTAATTTTCTGAGGGACCACCATGCTGGTGGCCACAGCGGCTGCTCCATGTTACACTCCTAACAGTGCACAAGGGTTCCAGTTCTCACATCCTGGTCAGCCCTTCCTTCCTGTTTTGTTTTGTTCTGTTTTGCTTTATAGTATTCATCCTACTGGATGTGAGATGCAGCTCATTGTGGGGCATATGAATTCCTTAAAACTTTGCTGAGCTGATAAGGGAAGGATTTTCATTAATTATTATGGAGGTTGAGCATCTTTGTATTTTGACTTTTTAATTTTTCTGTAAATAGCAGTCAACCTAAACTTATTTTTTGTTTTATTTGTTGTTGTTTTAAAAATTATTTTTAGTTAAATTTATTAATCTTATCTGTGGCTTCTAGTGTACAGTCATATGTAAGAGCAGGCCCCCCTCAATTTTATGGACATGCATACCTATGTTTCTTCTGTCCTCCCTCCTCGGTCACACCATTGTTACCTGGAACATTGAACTCTTGCCCTTCACTTACATTAAACTCATATGTACTTTGGTTTATGTCTGGACTCTGGATTTATTTCGTTGGTGTATCGGTTGATTTGGTACCATTTTATTTTTCTCAGTGTTCCTGGCTCATGTCCTTATTCTTCTAGGCGAATCTTAGTGCATCAGGAGTGAGGGTGACAGGAAGCTTATATTCTAGTGGAGAAAGAGGGAAAAATGACTATGTAAACAAATTTCTTCTAGTCTAACTCTTGCTTTTCAGGTGTTGAAAACAGTTCAGTCTGATGCTTAAGGTTCCACAGCTAGTTAGTAGCCAAGTTTCAGCTAGACTTCTGGTCTATAGCCTGCGTTACTACACACATCTGCCTTCCCATCCTGCTTCATTAAATAAACGGTAATTGAATACTGATAGCACACTAATTGCTTTGGGCCGTGTCTAAGATACAACCTTTGGAGATGCCTGGAAAATGGGCCTTGTAGAGACATTTCATGTAGAGGAAATGTAACTAATTTCAAGTAACATAGAGGAGAACAATAGTTGTAAATAGTATAGTAAATGATTGTGGAAAATCACTGAAACACTGCCATGAGATTCAGGCGCCGTGGAGTGGAGGGAGGCTGAAGCCTGTGGTAGAATTGAGTTGCACAGCAAGAGGAACTAAAAGTGTCCGCGCGTTGAATGGACAGTTGATGCTCATGTTATTTTAGGGTCAACATCTCCTCTGTGCTTGGTGCTCTGATGCTCCCTTGGGACCCAGCAGGAAGTGCTCTGGTTTCCTGGGTAGCACGGAGGGAAGCGGTGGAAACTGTTGACATTTAAGTAAAATATTGAGGAATGAATGAGTTCGCCGGCTGGGCAAGGGAAACCAGTGCATTCTAGACAGAAGAAAGACTGGCATTTGCACAGACGTGCAGACGTGGGGAGGAAATGCACATTTCACTTTGGAGGCCAGCCTGGCTCTGACACATGTTGTCCCTGGGGAATGAGAAGCAATGACACTGGAAAGGCAGGCAGACTTCTTACAGGGATGAGGATTTTTGAGGGATTTTAGTTAGGAGCAAAATAATTTACATTAGAAAGCTCTTGACAGCCTGTGGTTTAGAGCAGAGCTGGAGCGTGGGGGGCGTGGGGAGGGGCTGGAGTTGGGGACTGGGGAGCAGTGGGAGGACTGGAGGGCCCGGGACTGGAGGCTTCCGTGTGAGTAAGCGTCGTGCACTTCCCGGTGAGAGTCTGACGCTCTTACTAGGCCAGTGCTGTTCTGAGTGGCTGTGAAGGCAGCAGTGTCAGGAGTGGTTGAACTTGCTCAAAGGAGATGAGGCCATAGGAGTGGGGGCTCGGTGCTGGCCCAGGGGCCTTTAGCTGCCTTTAAGCAGGGTGCTCCTGTCTGTTCATCAGCACTGCTCCATCCTTGACCCACAGGGGAGTGCGACACTGCCAGGCCCTTGGTGCTGCTCCCTCGTCCGCCCGCCCTGTTGTGATGTGTGCAGCTGCCCCTGCGGGGGTGCTCCTCCCTGCTCCTCCCCACCCCGTTCCAGGCTGCCCTCCCTCGGGGCCTCCCTGCTCCTCCACATGATCTGCACCCTGGATGCCCGCCCTGCTCTCCCCGCACAATGGCTTTGGCAGTCTCCTCCCTCCGGTGGCTGCTGGGCTGGGTGCAGTACCTGTACTTCCACTCCCACGGAGACCTACCTGCGGTTTACACTGTGTAGAGAAGCAGTTGAGGGTTAACTAAACAAGGGATCTCAAAAGGTGTGTTTACCAGATAATCTTGTCTCTGAAATGTATTTAGAGTTAGACCAGCTCTTAGTCACAGTCTGGTTCATTTTACCGTTTGAAGGAAGAACAAAAAAAGTTTACCAAAGCAAGTGTGGTCAAATCTAATAGAAAACTGTGGCCTGAGAGAATTCTTAGCAGGGAGCTGTAGAAGAGAGAACAGGACAGGAAAGGGAATATTGAAGGTGATTTGTTACTGTTTGATTCTTTGGAAGGGAGGGTTGGAAAGAGCTGACTTGGCGCTGGAGGGGAGGCCTGCGTGTCAGCCACGCTCCCTGCTGGCGGTTTCCCAAAGAAGCGCCTCCTCGACTCTGCCGCAGGGGCTGCTGGGAATCAGTGAGAGGGTCGTCCTCGTGGATTTACGCGTTATGTAGTTCATAGGTCGTGCCTAATGGGTGCTTTTGCAGTTATTTAAGTGACTG
>NW_005871658.1:273087-303155 GCF_000147115.1 Myotis lucifugus
AGAACTGGTGCACGGTGAGAAGCACCGGCCTCTTGAATAGGCAGGGACGGCACTCGTGCGCTATGCCAGTCAGGCTGGCTCGGTGGTGGTGAACGCTGGCTGACTAGTGACTGTAGAGAAAGAAACTAACACATGTGACCTGCTAGACACGCCGAATTTAAAATTGGTCAAAAACCAAAGGCAAATTCGAGACTTTAAAATAAGTCTACTTTCTTGGGAGTGAGACCTGCAGTGTACATGGAAGTTGTTCTGTGTCAGCGCATGTCCTTCCCACATTTCCAGGTACACTGTGTGTGCAAGTTTCAGTTACGTAGTCAATGTAAATGCCTAAACTTTCACATGAACATGTGGTGAATCTCAGAGGTCTATTCAGAACATTCTAGTCCGCTATAATTTCAAGCCAAAGACCTGGCCGTTGGGCACCAGGCCCTGCATCGCCCGACCCGACCCGACTTCTGCCTCCCGGACCTCCCAGCATGCTCCCCGAGCAGGACTCCTCCCAGCCACGCCTCGCCATCCTGCAGCGGCGCTCTCCGAGGCCTCCTCTCACCACACTAAAATGGCCACGTGCTGGTTCCTTCCTCCCATCCATCACCCGGCCTAGCACTGCTGCGTCTCTCCTGGCGAGCGCAGCGGCGGGCCCTTTGCTCAGTTCTCCGTCAGCCCTCTGTGGGCATGTGGGAGACATACCATGACCACCTGTCCAGTGAGTGAGCAGATGATGGGGTGGGCACTCCTGGATGGAGATGGTAAGTACAGGCTTTGGGGCTCTGTTTTGCAACTTGGGCCATTTGGGGGCCATTCCTTTGCTCAGTAAATATTTGAGCGGCTGGATGTGTCCGGCACTGGAGGAAGACAAGACTGAGCAGCCTAGCCCGGCCGGTGCAGCTTTGTCTCAGTGGGAACTGCTGGGGTGATTGTGGGCTCACTGCCCCCAGGGAAACGGGACTTCACATTCTCACCTGTTCGCTCTGTGACTGGAGGATGCAGGGGTTGGGGCGGGATAAGCTAACTTTGGCCTTGGTTTTCATCTCTTTATGAATAAACTAGAGGCCTGGTGCACAAATTCATGCATGGGTGGTCCCTCTGGGTGGCCTGCAGGGATGGGGCCGAAACCCGCAGTCCAACGCCACCTGCAGCTCCTACCTGCTGCTCCTGCTCATCCCTGCCCCGATCGGGAGAGGCTCGTGCCATAGCAGCACTCACCAGCCATGAGCCCTGCATCTGGCGCCCTCCCAAGGGGAGTGGATTGCAGGATTGGGCCAAAACTGGCTCTCTGACATCCCCCAAGGGGTACTGGATTTCGAGAGGGTGCAGGCTAGGCCGAGGGACCCCATCGGTACAAGATCGGGGCCAGGGAGGGACCGCGGGAGGACTCCAGGGCATGTCTGGCCCCGTCTTGCCCAGTCCCCATCAGGGCCGATTGAGGCCGGCCAGCCGGGGAGGGACTGCAGGAGGACTCCAGGGCATTTCAGACCCATCTCACTCAGTCCCAATCAGCCGGACCCCAGCAGCAAGGTAACCTAACCCTGCTGGTCAGTGCACGTCATAGTGAGCGGTTGAGCAGCCTTAGCATATCATTAGCATATTACGCTTTGATTGGTTGAACAGTCGACCGGTCACCGGATGACCGGACACTTAGCATATTAGGCTTTTATTATATAGGACTAGTGGCCGAGTGCAGGAAATTCATGCACTCGGGGCAGGGGGAGGGTTCCCCAGCCTGGTCTGTACCTTGTCACAGTGCGGAAGCCCCGCGATCCATCGCCCCAAAGAGGTAGGCCCCGCCCACCCATCCGGGGCTCCTCGATGGGTTGCCCCAAAGAGGTAGGCTGGAGCCAGGGAGGCCTGTGGACCCCCAGGCTGGGCCGTGGCGGAGGCCTGCGGACCTCCATGCGCCTGTGGACCCCCAGGCCGGTGCAGGGGGGCGGGGACGTGAGCCTCACGTCCGGGGGCCTGTTGCCGGGGTCGGTGGATGCGAGCTCATGTCTCTGGGCCGACGCAGGGGCCATTGTCCTGACCAATTTGCATATTATCCTATTATTAGATAGATGGCTATCAAAGAGCTTGAAACTTGTAATTAAAATGCTGTTTTTTAGCCTGTGAAGATTATTTGTATTATTTATTCTCTTTTAGCCAAAATGTGCAAAACTTACTAGCAAAACAGCTAACTATACACACTGTGACGGAAGCCCTCATTATAATCAAGGGTTACTTTGCCCTTTAACCATATCAACGAGTCTTATCTTCATCATTTTAAACTTACAATGTTGTTGTCCCGATTCATCCTCTCTTCTCGTGCACGTTTGTTGTGTTTTGACCATGACGGCTGTCACTGCTGGAACATTCCTTGACCTGTGTCTTGATAGCCATCCTGAGCGGAGGTGTCAGCTCTAAGCTGAGTGCCAGGTTGTTTCCCAAAGTGGCCGGACTGGTTTATGCTCCGCCCAGTGAGATGCGGGTGACGGACCCGTGGTCTCTTCAGTATTGAGACTCTAGACTGCTGCTTGTTAGATGAGCCAGTGCATATAACATCGTTTCTCATGCCAGGGAAGTTTGCTGCTTTTGTTAGGTATGATAATGGCATGTGGTTTTGTGAAAAAATAGGTTGGCCTTTTAAAATATGTATATATTTTTTATTGATTTCAGAGAGGAAGGGAGAGGGAGAGAGAGAAACATCAATGATGAGAGAGAATCATTGACCGGCTGCCTCCTGCACACCCCACACTAGGGATGGAGCCCTCAACCCGGGCATATGCCCTTGACCGGAATTGAACCCAGGACTCCAGTCTGCAGGCTGACGCTCTATCCACTGAGCCCAACCAGCTGGGGCTGTTGGCCTTTTTTAAAGGATGCATATTGATGAAGTACCTGGACTTACTTTAAAATTCTTCAGCATAGTCCTAGCCGGTTTGGCTCGGTGGGCTCGATCCTCAGGAGGCAGCCGATCGATGATTCTTTCTCATCATTGATGTTTCTCTCACTCTCTCCCCCTCTCCCTTCCTCTCTGAAATCAATAAAAGTATATTTAAAAATAAAAATATTAAAAAAGTTCTTCAGCATATAAAGCACACTTTGGCACAGTTGGCCAGATTGGGGCACAGACACAGATTGCTGTTTCAGTGTTAAATGTCCTGTTCTGTGGTTAAGAGGATACATGTACCTACTGTTGGAAAACAGATGCCGAGCATTTAATACCAGTAACTGTATGCTGAGTATTTAAGACGAATACAGGGCCATAACATATGAGTCTCTCAAACGGTTCAGAAAAGAAATTACATATACACATGAGCTTGTTTTTATTATTAAATAGCCTAGAATTCCTTCCCTTCAACATGTGGGTACAACACTGCTAACGTGTTGCTTTCACGTCTTGTCGCTAGGCGCGTGTGCACTCTGCTTTTAAGCACATATGGATCATTTGTATAGAATAGTTTTTCAACTTTAGTTTTCCTGATAGAAATTAAACTGGATTTTGATCCCAAATACATTCCAGCATGTGGCTTGATTTGCTTAACCATGTCCCCATTCTTGACCACTGAAATACTTTCATTTTCCTACTATAAATAACACGCGTGAGCAGGAACTGACAGTGTCCGTCCAGTAGAAACAAAAGTCCTTCCTTGATTCTGCAGGTCAGGTTTCCCAGGTAAGTGCATCCATAGCTCTTTTTCTCTGCATGTGTGGCAGTTGGAATTCATTGTTTGTGTAATTCATCAGCCAGGCGCTGAGCTCTACCAAAGCAGAGACTGTTTTCATCATGGCTGTGTAAGCATGGGCACACACAGTAGGGCTGAAAGACTGACTGAACCCGTGGAGAATGACTCAGTGTAAACACACTAGTTGCTGTAAAACCTCTTCCTCTGCAGCCTGCTTTGAAAGCTCGGGTTTCTTTACTGCTGAAGAGCCCCATCCCCCTGAGACTGAAGCATTGAAAACAGTAGGATTTACCAGGGGAAAGGTGCCCCTCCCAACAGTGTGCCCCTCTGTTCTCACCATGCCCCCCGCAGCTCAGCTAGAGAAACGGGTCCACAGAGGGTAAGTGACTTGTGTAAAGGTTGTGGTGGGCAGAACCTTGTGCTGGTCCCCAGGTGCTGGCCGTAGCCTGGCCTCCCGTGGCCGCTGGCCTCTCCCTTAGGACCCACTGGCTGTGCGCGTGTGTAGGATGGACTGCGTGAGGGACGGCCAGCGTCTGCATCGGTGGGAGAGGTGGGGTCCAAGGCAATGCCCGGTGACGCGAGGTTGTACAGAAGCCTTAGAAGTCCTGCGTGCGGGCTTTCAAAGCCGCCTCTGACCACCTCCTTCCCCTGCTGGAGCCCTCAGCAGGAGGCGGCCTTGAAAGTGGTGCTTTTAAAAAGAGCCTCTTTCGTCACCGACGGGACATTTTTTTGTTGAAATTCACAAATTCACAAGCCTCAAGCCACATTCTTCTTGGGCTTATGGTTTTGCTGTTGTCATAGTCTTTTCAGCACCAAAACCTTAAAACATGTTGTGCTTGTTGAGAAGATGTTTATCACATGGAAATGGGGAATGTTATCAAACCCATGCTCTTTACACATTACTGTTTGCTCTACCTCATTGATTCTCAACACTGCCCGTCATCATCCCTGCGAGCATTAGAAAAACAGACCCAACCACCTACAGTGCCCTGGGCTCTCTCCTGGAGCTAGATGTGCGTGTTTTCTGAAAATTCACCAAGCTGTGTCCTGCCATGCGCGCCTTTCTTTATTACAGCACGGCATACTTCATAAAACTGCACACGTGCAAGGTGCATGGATACATCATGTACGTGCACACACCAAACACATAGGTGTGTGCACATGTATGTAACACATGTGTGCACACCACAATACAAATATGCATGTGTGTGCATGTACAGCTATGCACACGAATATACACAGCAGGGTGGAGCCCAAGAGTGGGATTGGAAGAAGTGGATGAGGTGGCTCAGAGGTCGGGCTGGGAACTGCAGTTGGAGCAGAGTTCCAGCGGCGCGCCAGCCTCGGTGGGTTTCTCCTGCTAAACGAATGCTGGGTTCTAAACTGCACCCTCGCCTGTAGCTGACGCTCATGAATACGTAGGAAGGAGTCATTCTGTAACACTTGCATTTGTATGTCTCTGCTCCCGCTGCCTCGGAGGGACCGGGCAGGAGACCTGGCCTCACTCTGGTGTTAGGGAGAACCGTGCTGCAGCCTGCTGGTTCCCGACGGCGCCGAGGACGGACCAGGGTCAGGCTCTCCCCAGGAGGCGCTCAGCTGTGCGGCTGAGGCCCCCCACCCCCCTCATGTAGGGGAATGTTGCCTTTAGTAAAGGGAGATGCAGACCTTGTTTGAGCATGGTTCCGTTCTTAGCTCATATTGTACAAAGCAAAACATATGAGAACAAACAAAATTATTGTGAGTCTGCAGTTGCCTGCGAGGGTCTGAGTCATGAGTAAGTTGACTTGATGTGAGAGACGCAAGGAGAGAGTGTGTCACTCGCTGACTACTCTTTAACGTTAAAACTCAAGAGATTACTCATACAGTGTTAGCCATGGGAGACACTTTTAAGGTCATAACTACTCCGCTCTCATACGGATAAGGAACTGGTGCAGAGGCGGGGAGAACTTACAGTCATGCGCGCAGATCCTAGATGGAGGGCGGCCGGGGTGCAGAGCAGCAGCAGGTGCTGAGCTGCCTGCGGATGTGGGAGGCTTGGCAGGGCGCTCACAGTTCTCATTTCCACCTGATCCAGGTGTTTACGGGACTGGGCTGGGTTGTGTCGTATTTACTGGGTTCAGGAGGGTGGGGGCGCTTTTTCTGTAAAGTGGGATTTTAGCAAAGCTACATTAAGAAACAGCATTTTAACAGAGAAAGTGTATTTCATTGCTGACTAGGGAGCACAGGCTCATTGTATTAGACTCTGGCAGAGTCTTGTCTTGTGTCTTGTGCTCTCTTGTTCCCCTGAATGGGGTGGGGGAGTGTCTCATTGAAATGTTAACTGTAGTGATAGTTATGCCCACCAGGTGGCATCATTGCTTTCCTTACATGATTTAAGAAGCGCCTTTGGATTCTGAGTTACAGTGATTGCTCATTTTGTGTTTTAATAATAAAAGGAGATGCCCTGATATTTATTATATTCTTGAAGAGAGACATTGGTGCCATGCCTCCTTTTCTGTACCTAATGCTACTGCCAATGTTATAACGATAAACCATTTAAAAAGCTGCATCACAGCTCTAGTTTGTCCTCACCCACCTCATGGTGTCCGCTCCTGCTCTGCATGGGATATACACAGGCATAAGGCGTTCCGACTCTGGGTTCCAGGGCCGGCCCGGGTGAGCTAGGTGACTGGCAGTTTTGTCTGCATTCTTCCTTACATTTGCAGTTGAATGAGACTCTTACTAATGGTACTAAGGGCATGTAGCCCTGGATTAAACATGAATATAGAAGCGAATGAGGCCTCGCACAAGGCAGCCAGGTGCCGGTGACCTCCCATTCTCACCACTTCCTTCACCAGCCAGAGCGCTATTTCCTTAACCCCGTTCACGTGGGATACACAGGCCGACTGGCCTGATCTGTTCTCTGCGCCGTGGAGGCGGTTCCTCCAGAGAGAGGGAGGCATGGACAGAGGTTCAGCGCCCAGGTCCCGAGTCAGACCCTGAGTTTCCAAATCCCCTGCCTTCTCTGGGCCTTTGGGAATGAGGTGGTAGCTGAAGTACTGGAGAGAATAAGAAAGAGAACCCTGTGCCGAGCTTAGCGCAGTGGCTGGCAGTGAATGACCAATGTCAGCTGCTGTCATCACTCGGTGTAACTGCCGTCCCGATTATCATCGTCATGATCATTATTTCCTGATCACTCTGCATGCCCTTGCCATCTGCATCTGTGCTGTTATTTTGGAATCTGTATTCTCTTCCGTTACCTGTGTGTTGTTTCAAGCTACCGAAGGAAGTCAGTTAGTTTATCGTCTGTAGTCTGTCCTGCTACTCAGTAGAGCGTTCTGTACATAGTAAGGGTAGCTCAATATATGCTTGATGAGGTGTTTGTGAATTTTCTTTTTTAAAAATGTTATTTTTCAGCTACAGTTTACATTCACTATTGTTTTACATTAGTTTCAGGTGTACAGCATAATGGTCAGACAATCATACTTGACAAAGTGTCTCCTGATGTTTCCAGCCTGGCACCATACGTAGTTATTACAATACTAGAGGCCCGGTGCACGAGATTTGTGCACTGGGGGGGAGGGTGTCCTGGCCTGCGCCCTCTTGCACTCAGGGGCTCTCACAGTCCAGGACACCTCGCTCCTTACCACCCGCCTGCAGCGGAGGTGAGAGAGGCTCCCACCACCGCCTCTGCACTCACCAGCCATGAGTCCGGTTTCGCTGAGCAGCGCTCCCCCATGGGAGCGCACTGACCACCAGGGGGCAGCTTCTGCTTTGAGCATCTGTCTCCTGGTGGTCAGTGCGTGTCATAGCGCTGGTCATTCTGCTGATGGGTCAACTTGCATATTAGCCTTTTATTATATAGGAGGATTACTGGCTGTATTGTAAATTTTCTTGATGAATCACACACACATGCACACTCTACCTTTAAGTGATGTCACCCCCAAAACATAACTCAGTCACCTGTGCTTTCCATAACATTAAGTACTTGTCAAAGCAAAGGATATGTACAGTCTGTGTAATTCCTTAAATGATCAGAGTGATGTATGTCTTATGCATCATCATTTAAGATTGGACCATTTTCCTCGGTGGTTTCCATGGGAATTTTCAAGTTTTAAAAATACTGCATTATGCAATGGCAGGCTGCTTCTGAGGCAGAGAGCACTTAGCTCTGAGCAGTTCTGCTTCTGACAGACAAGCTGGGGGTCAGCTAAGTCGCACAAGGCAAGTCTGCTGCTTCCTGCTCCCTGGGGCTCCCGGTACTGACCCCTGCGCCCTGGGGAGGACAGGGCAGGGCAGGGCGCTGGGTGCAAAGGCCCTGTCCCCAGGACATGTCCTGGCGGCTCCTTAGCCTCATGGACTTCGCCCTGATCACACCTTCCTTGATGACCCCCTGCCTCAGGGGCTCACTCCCTTCCTGTTTCATCTCTTATCCGTTGCATCTGGTCATCCTTTGTTTGTGAGTGGATTTTATTTTCTTAGGCCGAAAAATCGAAAAATCGAGGGAGGCTTTGAAAATTCACACTTAATTTTCAGTATGTCCTTCCAGCAGCTACTGGCACGGCAGGGAGGTGGGGAGTCAGGGAGGTGGGGAGTCAGGGAGTGGGGAGTCAGGGTGCCAGAAACGGTGGTGGTCGCCATGGGCCTGATGAGTAAAGGAGGAGCTGAGGACAGGGCGTCTAGGAAGGCAAGGCGGGTCCGCAGCACTGCTTGTACAGACGCTCTTCATTCAGAATGCGCTGGGGAGGCCGGGGAGCTGCTAAGGGAGGCGGCCTCCACCTGACTCGCAGTGCTGAGTGTCCACCCCTGCCCAGGCCTCGTCTGTCAGCCAGAGCCGGCTCCACCTGCGCCTTCCTCCCCAGGGCTAACCCGGCTGCTGCCCTGCTGGGAAAGGAGCCCCCACGCCCCCGCCCCCCCATGCCACAGCTCCCAGCACCCCTCAGCAGCTGTTTGCTAATCTTTGTTGGAAGCTGGGGACAATGAAGAGAATGCACCAAGTGTGTTTTGCCAGAGGCTGTCAGATAGAATTCTTTCACAAGGTAACTTCCACTCCTGCCCGCTGGGCCGGGTGACTTGACAGGCGCTGTGGCTTTACAGGCCACCTTGCTCGGGTGCCCAGCAGGCCTCAGGGGCGGGGACTGGAACTGCGCTCTGGGTGCGCTGGGCCCAGGGGGGCAGTGGTGTGGCAGTTGTGGCTCACAGAGCTGCATGTAGGCAGAAATGTGCCGTCCCTGCTGCGTGCTCACCAAGGCTGCCCTGAGGTCATTTTGTTCAGCGTCGCCAACCGGTGGGCCGTGGGCCACTGGTGGGCTGTGAGGTCCGAAAGGTTGGCGGCCGCTGGTTTAGTTCACCGAGTCTCCGGTGCCCTGGAGTTTTCCTGCTGCGAGCGCAGTGACAGCCGGTCTGTACGGACTTGGCTGTAAAAGGAGGAAGTGGATGCTTCGTGTTGCCGTTAGCAGGGAGCTGCACTGTGTGTAGTTACGGTTTGAGTTAAGCTGACCTTTTCCCTCTGTCAGTGGAGAAACATTTTCTCTGGCGTTAGAATGCACACTAAAAAAGAGTCTGAATTATTTTTTCAAAACTGATTACATTTCTGCCGCAGCGGGAGCCAGGGCTGTGGCCGGACTGCGCAGTGCCGGGCCGCGCGCTCACTGCAGCTGGGCGAGCGCAGCTCTTGGAGCCTGGCCCTCGGCCTCGAGTTGTCCTCTCAGGAAACTAACTGACCTTCTAGGACGGGGGCCAGGGGCCGAGGGGACCGAGTGAGCCTCCGGGACAGAGGTCAGGGGCCGTGGGGATGTCACTGTTGCATACAGCTCTGCCTAGTGGTGTTTTGAGCTTGTGTTATTTTTGTAATTTACATAGAGAAGTCACACATGGATAATATAAGGAAGTGCTATAGACGACTAGTGCCTTATTTTTCTGGAGAATAGACTAGAAAATATAAGGTGGAAGCAGGTTCACCTTGGGGTCAGTTTTCTTAGTGCCTAAAAGCAAATACCAGACACTGGTTCACATCACTCATCTCTTAGGTTTTTTAAAATATAGCGATAGGTTGTTTGTTCTGTAGCCTTGGCTCCTAAAAACAAACCCCAATTTAATGTTTTTTTATTTATAAATAATTATTTTTCAGGTACTAAAGAAATACTTGTTTATGGAAAATAAGTAGAACCAAGTTTAGAAAAGAGAGTCATAATTTTGCCATCCAGAGATAAGGGCTTTCATATTGAGTATATTTCAGCGAGTCCTGCGGGGCTTCTGCCTGTAGGCCCCGCGCGGGCCTGTCCTAAGCCCGCGGCCCTGTTCACGCCTGTCTTGTTTTTCAGTGGACGAGTACATCGCCATCGCCAAGGAGAAGCACGGCTACAACATGGAGCAGGTAACGACGTGTTTCTTTTGTTGTTAGAAACGGGCTTTAGAGCGAGCCAGTAGGTGTGGTGTGGGTGGAGCGGCCGTGTCCCCCCAGCAGCGTTTGGGTGGTCACAGCGGCGTCACGCGGGCTCTGGCCCCTCGCACCGCCCGGGAGCCGGTGTGCGAGGAGCCCCCAGGTGGGTGGCAGTGGACGGTCCGTCCGCGGGGCCGCAGGGCAGTGGAGGCCGTGGTGCGGGACGCTGGGCACGTGCTTCCTTACGTGGCCATGTGAGCTGTCATTTTTCTTTTTTTTTTTTAAATATATTTTATTGATTTTTTACAGAGAGGAAGGGAGAGAGACAGAGAGTTAGAAACATCGATGAGAGAGAAACATTGACCAGCTGCCTCCTGCACATCTCCCACTGGGGATGTGCCCGCAACCCAGGTACATGCCCTTGACCGGAATCGAACCTGGGACCTTTCAGTCCGCAGGCCGACGCTCTATCCACTGAGCCAAACCGGTTTCGGCCGAGCTGTCATTTTTCGGCTGTTGATGGTGTTTCCTGACTCAGGCTGCCACGCTTAAACCTATCGTGTTTTAATATTAATTGTTTTGAGTCACTTTCAGGTGTAAAATTTGGCTAAGGCTTTCACTTAAAAATTGTTCAAAGGCTGTTTTAAAAGTTTCTAATCACTGCTTTAAAAGTGAGCACGCTAAGCGGGGCTAGTGCTTTCCTGGCATCGACCTAGATTTTATAGCCTGGACAGCACTAGCATTTCCCCTTACCCAGTGACTCCAATTAGAACGGCACTCTGGTTTACAGCCTTGGCCTTCTTTGTAATTATTCTATCCTGGTAGGACTGTTAAAAAGGCAACTATGATAAGGTAGTTCCAGAATCTTCCAAAGCAAGAAATGTGTGCTTCTCCTGTTCTAACCCTGCTCATGAACTGCATGAGGTGCCCAGAAAGCTCATCCATTTTTTATTCTGTTTAGAGAGTGTAAACATGATTGGGTGATCCTTGTATGGTTTTCAAGGATTCTGATCTTCAAAAGCGTGATTGTCTTCGCTTCAGAGTTGTGATGCAAGACACTCCTCAGGGAATTCCCGAGCTCCCTCTCCTGTTTCTCATTTATTCCTATTTGCCGGGGTTATTTTTCCCCAGTCCTTACCTGAGGATATGTTTTTGTTGATTTTAGAGAGCGAGGAAGGGAAAGAGAGAGGGAGAGAGAAGAACATTGATGGGTGCCTCCCGTATGTACTCCAACCCGCAACCTGGGTCTGTGTCCTAGGAATCGAACCTGTAACCTTTTGGTGCCAGGACGGCGCGGCAGCTGACTGAGCCCCCAGCGGCTGTGCTGCGCTTTGGGCAGAGGAGGAGCAGCAGGGCGTGCTCTTGGGAGGCAGCCTCGCCTTCCAGGTGCAGGGCCTGAGGCGTGACCCTGCCACACAGGTGCCAGAGCCACTTCCTGGCTCTGTGGCGAGGCAGGGCCTCCGAGTCCAACCTGAGCAGCGCGGGTGGGGGCCTGCTTATCGCGGGCTCGTGGGGTGAGGAGTTAGTGACAGCAGGAGCGGCTCCAGCGGCTGTTCATTGTCTGGGAGGGAAGGTGTGCACTCTTGCCAGCCTCGTCTCCGTTTTAACGTGATGGTCACATCTTTGGTCTAAAATCTCACTGATGCTATTTTTCTAGGCTCTTGGGATGCTCTTTTGGCACAAGCATAACATTGAGAAATCCTTGGCTGATTTGCCCAACTTTACCCCCTTCCCAGACGAGTGGACTGTGGAAGACAAAGTCTTGTTTGAGCAAGCCTTTAGTTTCCACGGGAAAACTTTCCATAGAATCCAACAGATGGTAAGTAGATGAGACCCGAGGGCCCCAACCCCCACCCCCCAGGCGCACCCAGGGGCGGGGTATCTAGCACTGAGGCAGGAGGCCTCATTCCAGGAAAGCTCCCTTTAGGCTCACTGCTTTGCTGGAGCGGGTGGTGAGGGGGGAGGGGGGACCGAGGCTGCAGATTACTGTAGGGAGCACTTCCTGGCACTTCCCAGCCTGAGGGCCGTGACACCCCCCTTGTTCGAGCCAGGAAGGTTAGGGAAGTCTAGGGAAGTCTAGGGAAGGTTAAGGAAAGTTAGGGAAGTCTAGGGAAGGCTAGGGAACGTTAGGGGAGGTTAGGGAAATCTAGGGAAGGTTAGGGAAGTCTAGGGAAGGTTAGGGAAGTCTAGGGAAGGTTAGGGAAGTCTAGGGAAGGTTAGGGAAGTCTAGGGAAGGCTAGGGAAGTCTAGGGAAGGTTAGGGAAGTCTAGGGAAGGTTAGGGAAGTCTAGGGAAGGCTAGGGAAGGCTCTTGCGGTTACTGAGGAGATGGCGCCATGGGGGCCTGCCTCCCAGGGAAGGGCTGCTTATCTCTCACACTCTAGAGTGCTGCTGGGTGGGCTCCTACCACGTTGCATTAGGGCTCAAATGAGCTTTTTTAAAGTTCCCCAAAAGTTATGTTAGACTATGTTAGAAACTTCAGGTGTGTGGAAACGGATTCATCTTAAACTGCTGTTTCGCTTACAGTCACACTTAGTCATTTGAAAATGTATGAAGAAGCTTTCATGATTCTCCTTGTTGTGGAGGGGCTGTGACTTAGGACATTTCTGACGACGTGAGCGTGACCCCATACGTGGGTGTAAGCACGTTTGATTCTGAAAGGTTAGTTTTAAATCTAAGTCCCCTCTTTCTTACATTTAGCTTCCTGACAAGTCGATAGCGAGTCTGGTGAAATTTTACTACTCGTGGAAGAAGACGAGGACTAAGACCAGCGTGATGGATCGCCACGCTCGCAAGCAGAAGCGAGAGCGGGAGGAAAGGTCAGTGGCGCCTGGGGTGCTGTCCCCTCCCCGCCCCCCCCCCCCCCCCCCCAGGGACCTTCGGAGTCGCTAGAACGCTGTGAGCGGGTGGACACACCGGCGAGTCGTGGCTGCGTTCCCCCAGGGCCTTCCTGCTGGACCAGACTCACAACATGCTTCCCTCGCTGCTGATGCTGTGCTCATGCACCGTGGCATTTCCTGCAGCACTTTTCTCGCCACTCTCCTGCCAGGAAGCTTCCCACACATTCTTTCATGCCCCTTAAGGGCGGCTTTTTAAAAAGACAATTGATTTTAGAAAGAGAGGGGGTGGGGAATACCAATTTGTTGTTGCACTTATTTATACATTCATTGGTGGACTCTTGTGTGTGCCCTGGCCAGGGATCGAACCCACAATCTTGGTGTATCAGGACGACGACGCTCCAACCACCTGAGCCGCTGGGCCTGCGCCAGGGCGTCTTCTTTAATAGCAGGGATCTGTTCTTTCCTGGGCGTAGTTTTTAAATCAACTTTTTTTGTTAATCCTCACCCGAGGATATTTTTCCATTGATTTTTAAAGAGAGTGGAAGGGAGAGGGGCTGAGAGAAACATCGATTTTGGTTGCCTCCTGCAGGCGCCCTGACCAGGGCCCAGGCCTGGGAGGAGCCTGCAACCAAGGTACGTGCCCTTGACCGGAATCGAACCCGGGACCCTTCAGCCCACACTCTCTCCACGGAGCCACACCAGCCAGGGCTCTGGGTGGAGCTTTACCTGACGTGCGTGCACAGATGCATTTGGCATGTGCTTGTGCTCGGTGTGTTAGATGCCAGTGCTTCTTCCCTCTTGTCTGTTTTGCACGCGTGAGTGAGAGAGAAGCATTTCATGGTTTCTTAGTGAACGCGAGTTTCACAGCGAGTTTAGTGAAAGGATGCATCTTGTCCTCAGGTCCTCGGCCCCTGTAGGCACAGCGCAGGGGGGTGGCCACGCGGGCGTAGGCGCCACGCTCGGCTGGAAGGCCCTGCTCGCCCTTCCCAGCCCCGGCCCCTCAGCTGCAAAGGAAGGCGCTTCAGGGCCAGGCGCCAGCACACAGCACAGTGGTCTTTGGGTGAGGCTGGTGGTAATATAGGCGGCTTTTTAAAATTACATTTTCCACATTTTGCATAATATATTATTTTTGTAAACTAGTGATCATTTGGCCCCATCTCAGAAGAGTATTATGATTTCAAATGAAAGAGAACAACACGTGGGAACGAGTTGAGAGCTCGGCCCTCCCGGCCCCCGGGTGACATGCGCGACGCTGAGCATCGCCTGCTCTCCCACCCGGAGCCTGAGCAGTGCTGACCTCCAGGCGCCTGCAGTGTCTTGGTCTTCAGCACGCACAGGGGCATGTCAGTGTCTGCTCAGCACTCCTCAGGACAGAGAAAGGTGGCCACCTCCTCACCGAGTGTCTTCAGTGTGGCAGCAACTTTGCATGGACGTCGTTATTTCCGTGATATGTCAGGTCTCGTGCACTGAGTGTAAGTTAGGTTTATTACTGCAGACGGATGCAGCCTACCCACTGAAAGCAGCATTAAATACCAAAACAGCCTGGGACTTGTGCTGAGTATGAAATGACGCCCCAGGTGGTATGTTGCTCCCACCTCCGGCGGGCACGTCACCCCCCAGGATGCAGGCAGGAGGCGCCCGCCGGGGCAGGGCCGGCCGGTCTCTGATGGGACCTGCTGTGGTGCCAGGGCAGGGACGGGGGCAGAGCACCCTCAGCCCAGGCTCTTTCTTTGCTTCACACTCTTTCCTCAGCCCAAACCTGTACCACCTTGGGCCGAGGAGGGTGGGGATAGAGGGGAGGAGTGGGGTAAAGGGGGCGTGGTCTCTGGATGCAAGTGGGATGTGGCTGTTGGAAACCCGAGCGCTCTGGCCGCGCCATCTTGGCGTCAGTGGGCCAGCGGCAGGCTGCTGGGCCTTGTTTTCTCGTTTCCTAGTGACCTTCCCAGCGAGCTCTTGTCCTCTTTACATAGAGGCTCAGGGAAGGCGTAGCCAGAGCACTTGCAGCAGCGCAGCAGCCAGGGCCTTGGTGGGATGGACTGACTTTAAGTCCCAGTTGCTCCCGCCCGTAGCCCGCCCTGTGCCCGCCCGGGGCCTCGGCGGCAGGTAGGTTCCCTGCGCAGAGGCACTGCATTCGTGAACATTTCTCAGTTGTGTCTAATGGTCATGTCCCAGTTCTCCACCAGATAATTATGGGGAAATAAAGTCAATGTCTTAAATTTCATATTTTCAGTTGAGAGAAAATACTTTATATAAAGCAACAGGGTTGTAGGCCAGTTTGGGAGTTAGAAACCCATTTTAATAGTTGATTTTAATCATTTAGACTAAAGGAACTGTGGGATTGGTATTTTATTTGAATTGTAAAAATGTTTTTATTCAGAGTCTGAAAACATACTAATTTTATATCATATCAATGTATTTGTATATTAAGTACATTAATACCAAATAACATTTCAGTCACTTTTTCTTGTCTTTCAGTGAGGATGAACTGGAAGAAGCAAATGGAAACAACCCCATTGACCTTGAGATTGATCAGAATAAGGAGAGCAAAAAGGAGGTATTTTTTCCTGTTAGGCAAATAGATGTTATTGCTAGTTCATAAGCAGACATTCCTTCCTCTCTCTTATTCTACTGAAGGCATTAACTGCTCTGTGGCGCAGGGCGCCATGATATGCATTTTGAGCAATAATATCTGGGCCTTAGAGAACTTAGCCTTGCGCTCGCCAGGAAGCATGAGTCAAGGAAGTCTTGAAGGAAAGATTGCAGTGACGAGTGACAGTGTGTCTAGCGGAGTTCTCGCTGCCACCTTTCCGGCGCTGGCTCAGCGCCTCAGAGAGGGGTGCTCCCGAGGCCAGGCGAGGGCGCGGCTCCCCTCGGCCTGTGGCGCCCCCGCGCTGTCACGCCCGGGCTCTGCACGCTCCTCTCCTTCCTCAGAAGCAACAGCGCAGGTCACGAGGTGAGCCTCCCAGGGTGAAGTGTAATCGCTCACATCCTGAAAGGCATAAGCCGGAGGTTTTTAGTGCTTTGATTCAGGGGCCTGCCTCACAGAACCCCACAGTTGTGGGCGACTTTTGTAACCTGTCCGCTGAGGATAGGGGGGTGTTGGGAAGTTAGCCTTTTGAAATGGGGGTCGCAGTCTGGCATTATTTTGTCCATTCATCACATTGACTAAAGCACTGTGGGCCCTCCGAGGAAAGCCCGGCTTCGAGGCTCTGGGGGAACCCCACGATCAGCACTGCCTGCAGCAGGCCGGCCACGGGGTCCTCGGGCTGCGGTGCTGGCCCCACTGTGGGCAGGACCTTCACTGGCGGTCACGGGGGTTGTTCTGAAGGCAGAGCCTGCAGTTTCGTAAACTCGAGGGTTCTCTGTCTCACAGGCTCTGAGGTCTGAGAACGCTGCTTCAGGCAGGAAAGTAGAAGGGTCTAGACAGGCCTAACCTTGACATGACACCAGTGCCATGTGCTTCTTATGGACAAAGTACGAAATACAGCTAACCAAAAGGAGAAAATGAAACCACGTACACCATAGTCACCGTTCACACGTTCCTCTGTAAGGAGTGTGGGCGCTGGGTAGCTCAGTTGGTTAGAGCGTTGTCCCTATCCACCAAGGTTGCAGATTTGATCCCTGCTTGGAGCACATACAGAAATCAACCAATGCATGTATAAATAAGTGGAACAATAAATGGATCTCTCCCTCCCCCTCCCTCCTTCCCTCTCCCTTTCTCTCGCTCTCTAAAATAAAATTTTAAAAAATGTTTTTAAGTAGCCCTAGCCGGTTTGGCTCAGTGGATAGAGCATCGGCCTGCAGACTGAAGTGTTCTGGGTTCGAGTCCAGTCAAGGGCACAGGCCCAGGTTGCAGGCCTAGTCCCAGTAGGGGGCGTGTAGGAGGCAGCCAATCAATGATTCTCTCTCATCATTGATGTTTCTCTCTCTCCCTCTCCCTTCCTCTCTGAAATCAATACAAATATTTTTTTAAATGTTTTTAAGTATATGCCTATATACTTAATTCTGTGTAAATATTTATTTTAAAATATATAAATGGGATCTTTATCTATATATAAATTTTATAACCTTTCAAATTTACTCTGTTTATGTCAAATACATTTGTATACACAACTGTGCCGGGGCTGACCGGCAGACCCTGAGCGACAGATGAATGATGACTCTCACACACGTTTCTGTGAAAGAGAGGCTAAGGCACTACTTGGCTATTGCCGCCAAGTAGCCCTGTTCTCCTGCCGCCTTTGGCTTTTATTGTCTCAACAGCTTGAACTAAAATTAACCTCTAGATACAATCAGCAGGGCAGGCATCCTTGAGAAAGCTCATGCTTCTACAAGGCCGGGTCTTAAAAGACTAAACAGAGATTCTAGCAAAACACCCCCGGGGATCGGACTTGCTTGGAGAAGTCAGGGCAGGGGCTGCCGCCTTCGGCCAGGTCCCCCCAGAGGCCCCGGCCTTTCGGAGACTCCTCCGCACAGACATCCAGCCAGTCCCGTGCTTCCCCTCACAACTGTGTGTTAGTCCATCATACAGCGCGTTCATATTGAGGAGATTAATCCTCGTGGGCTTTTACAGTTCTGCCCCTGCTTTATGCTGTCATAAACAATGCTGATTTCATAACTGAGTATTAGTGCACTTAATTTTTCCCTTTACAGTTAATTTCTGGATGTTGACAGTTGGGTCAAAGTGTTCTAGATATGTTTTTAAGGCTTCTTTGGTCTGGTTATATCACCAAATGGGGAACTAGTCATTCTTTCCCAATGGCACTCTGCCAGCAATTTATATGAGTGCAAATAACAAGATTGCTTTAAGTCAGGGGTCCTCAAACTACGGCCCGCGGGCCACATGCAAATACAAATACTGTATTTGTTCCCGTTTTGTTTTTTTACTTCAAAATAAGATATGTGCAGTGTGCATAGGAATTTGTTCATAGTTTTTTTTTTTAACTATAGTCCGGCCCTCCAATGGTCCGAGGGACAGTGAACTGGCCCCTGTTTAAAAAGTTTGAGGACCCCTGCTTTAAGGGTTAGTTCCGTTAAGACTGTCTGAGAAATCAAATTGGACTTGGAATGCATAGTGAGCTTTGTTTTGTTGCACTGTCTACTAGGTTCTTCAATGGAACATTTTAAATGAAGAGAAAAGGTTGATTTTATATTAATTTCTGTAATTCTTATTTATATAGCTCAGTTTCTGAGTCAAAAAGAAAAATACTTAAATCGTAGTTTACACGCTTAAGTGTTATTAAAACAGACACGCTGCATCGTGGGCCTCTGCTAGCGCTGCGGGACTCACTGCCGGGGCGGCATCGTGGGCCTCTGCTAGCCCTGCGGGACTCACTGCCGTGGCCGTGGGCCTCTGCTAGCCCTGCGGGACTCACTGCCGGGGCGGCATCGCGGGCCTCTGCTAGCCCTGCGGGACTCACTGCCGTGGCTGCATCGTGTGTCTGCATGGCCTTCAGCTTGGTCTCACAATGTGAAGATATTCTCAGTTTATCAGCAAAGACATACACTTCTTGCTCTTAAAAGGCTTAACGGAGACGTTGCCTTTCCTGGCCAAGGTTCCACTGCACTTCATTTCTGCAGGTTTTGGATTCAGAGAGAAAGCGCTTAAAAAATTAGCAGCAGCCGTGCATTTCAATGACAGCTTATATTTTTTGAAGGAGATTTTTAGGGCACAGTTGCCCTAAAAGTTAAATGTCATTCCCCCAAAAAATGTGTAAAAAGTCACAGTTTCATATTGAAGTTTGTATATTTTTAAACTTGTATAAAGATTTAAAGAATTTAAATGGATCTTTATACATATGCTGAACCAACCTACCTTCCTTCCTCCTCCCTCCCTCCCTCCCTCCCTCCCTCTGTACGGTGGGGCCTGTGAAGACAGGCAGCTCCTACCCTCTGTGTGCAGCGCAGCGCGCAGGTGCCTCCCGTCACTGCAGGGAGCGGAGGCGCTGCTGTCAGAGCCTCCGAGTGAGAGTGAGGGTGCAGCTGTGGGCAGGGAGCGGTCCTCTGCCAGGAGTCCCTGCCTGCCTCCCTGTTAGGACGGGCAGGTGCGGTGACGATGCAGCCTGGTGTTTGTCACGGATTGTGTGGAGCCGTGGTGAGGAAATACGTGTTTACTGTCCATTTGGCATTTTAAGTTTTTTGGTGTCACATGCATCCAAATCTGTGTATTGTGCAGGTGCCTCCTGCTGAGACAGTCCCTCAGATCAAGAAAGAAAAGCATAGCACCCAAGCCAAGAACAGAGCCAAGAGGAAACCTCCGAAGGGAATGTTCCTCTCCCAAGAAGACGTGGAGGCCGTGTCTGCGAACGCCACCGCGGCCACCACGGTGCTGCGCCAGCTGGACATGGAGCTGGTCTCCATCAAGCGCCAGGTACCCGCCCGAACTGGGGAGCTGGCGAGGCCTTAGGGGGTTCACTGTTCATACGCGGACGCTCTCCTCCCACACGTCTCCAAAGGGCACTTTCCCTAAGGAGTTGGGTGGAAGATCTTAGTACTGGCTCACTGCTTTTTCTTTTTTTGTTTTTCTTTTTTTTAAAAAATTAAATCTTTATTGTTCAGATTATTACAGTTGTTCCTCTTTTTTCCCCCATAACTCCCCTCCACCTGGTTCCCCTCCCACCCTCCGCCCTCACCCCCCCACCACTGTCCTCATCCATAGGTGCACTATTTTTGTCCAGTCTCTTCCCGCATCCCCCACACCCCTTTCCCCCCGAAGAATAGTCAGTCCACTCCCTTTCTATGCCCCTGATTCTATTATATTCACCAGTTTATTCTGATCATCAGATTATTTATTCACTTGATTTTTAGATTCACTTGTTGATGGATGTGTATTTGTTGTTCATAATTTGTATCTTTACCTTTTTCTTCTTCTTCCTCTTCTTAAAAGATACCTTTCAGCATTTCGTATAATACTGGTTTGGTGGTGATGAACCCCTTTAGCTTTTCCTTATCTGTGAAGCTCTTTCTCTGACCTTCAATTCTGAATGATAGCTTTGCTGGATAAAGTAATCTTGGTTGTAGTGCGAGGTTCCCGGACCACCCCTGCCGCGATGTGGGCTGCAGTGCGAGGTTCCCGGACCATCCCTGCCGAGATGTGGGCTGCAGTGCGAGGTTCCCGGACCACCACTGCCGAGATGTGGGCTGCAGTGCGAGGTTCCCGGACCACCACTGCCGCGATGTGGGCTGCAGTGCGAGGTTCCCGGACCACCACTGCCGCGATGTGGGCTGCAGTGCGAGGTTCCCGGACCACCACTGCCGCGATGTGGGCTGCAGTGCGAGGTTCCCGGACCACCACTGCCGCGATGTGGGCTGCAGTGCGAGGTTCCCGGACCACCACTGCCGCGATGTGGGCTGCAGTGCGAGGTTCCCGGACCACCACTGCCGCGATGTGGGCTGCAGTGCGAGGTTCCCGGACCATCACTGCCGAGATGTGGGCTGCAGTGCGAGGTTCCCGGACCACCACTGCTGCGATGTGGGCTGCAGTTCTCCTCTGTGGGGAGTTGTCTTGTGCCTGAGAGAGTGCCGGCAGCGTCTCTGGCCTTCACCCACCAGATGCTAGCAGTGCCCCCCACCAGCTGAGGCAACAGAAATGTCCCAAGGCGTTGCGAACTGACCCTGGAAGAGGGGGCGCAAATCATCCGTTTCTGTTTTAAGGCTTTTCACTCTCCTCATGGTATCTTTTGAGTCACAGAAATTCTTAACTTTAAGTCGCCCAGTTTCTCACTCTTGTCTTTTATGGTTAGTGCTCTTTGAGTTCTGTGAACAACCTTCCTTAGGTAAGGAAGATATTCCGGCATGTGATCCTAGTGTTGTTTTGCCTTTTACATCTTAAAAATGTTTTCATTTTATGTTATTTTTTTCAAAACATCACCATTCATTCTCTCTGTGCCTCATCCCTCCACTCATCCCCTCTCACCCCCTCAATCATCACACTTTTCCGTGCCCATGAGTTCTGTTTTTTTTTCTTTTTTGCTCAGTCTCCCTCCCCAACCATTCACTCCCCAGCTGTCAGTCTTCTCTCTCTCTCTGAGTCTGTCTGTTTTACTTATTAGTTCAGTTTGCGCTTTAAATTCCACCTATGAGTGAAATCACATGGTACTTGTCTTTCTCTGACTAGCTTATTTCGCTTAGTGTAATGTTCTCCAGGTCCATCCATGCTGTCACAAAGGGTGAAAAATTTTCTTAAAAAAAAAAATTCTTTTTACAGCAGAGTAGTATTCCATTGTGTAAATGTACCACTGCTTTTTTAGCCACTTGTCTACTGATGGACACTTGGGTTGCTTCCACATCTTGGCTGTTGTAAATGACGCTGCAGTGGACATAGAGATACATACATTCTTTTGAATTAGTGTTTTGGGTTTCTTTGGATAAATTCCCAGAAGAGGAATCACTGGGTCATAAGGCAGTTGCATTTTTCAAAGTTCTTTGTAAATTTTGGATATTAACTCCTTATCAGATATATCATTGGCAAATATGTTCTCCCATTCAGTGGGCTGTCTTTTCATGTTGTTGATGGTTTCCTGTGCTGTGCAAAAACTCTTTAGTTTGACGTGGTCTCATTTGTTTATTTTTTCTTTTTGTTTCTTTTTGTTGCCCTGGCCTAAGGAGATATATCAGAAAAAATATTGCTACGAGAAATGTCCGAGGTTTTACTGCCTATGTTTTCTTCTAGAATGTTTATGGTTTTGGTCTAAGCTTTAAGTCTTTAACCCAGACCGGGTTCATCCCTGTGTGGGGTAGAAGGTGGGCTGCTTGCATTTGTCTGCCTGTATCTGTCCAAGCCTCTGACAGTTTGGACTTCAGTCTGCCCGGAGGCTTTTCTGTGTGTGCTGCTCTGCGCAGGGTCAGTGTGGCGTGCGGGTTCCTAGTGAACCGTGTGCTGCGTGTTGAAAAGATTGCCCTGCCGCTGCAGGGCAGGGCCTTCGTTTTCCTTGCAGCTTCCGGTGGTCAGTGCGGGTTTCCTGTCCGTTCCGTCTGTCTGTCCTCCTTCACAGCAGGTACTGTCTGGAGGGAGAGTGTAAGTCGGGTCTGTAGTACAAGTTCTCCAGGATTGTCGGCCATTCACGGCCCTTTTCCATTTAAATTTAGAATCATCTCAATTTCCAGAAAAATAATTCTGCTAGAATCTTGATTGCGATTGTACTGCATTTATAGATCAGAGTAGAGAATTAACACCACCTGACCCATGAAATGCCCCACGCTTACCGCGGCCTCGCTTCTCTGTTGTGTTGTTCTCAGTGTGTAGGTCTTATCTGCCCTTCGTTAGAGTCACTCCTAGATATTTGGCGGTTTTGATGTTCTTGTAAAGGACATTGTTTTTTAAATTAACCCTTTTCTGCCTCCTCACTCTTTCTTCCTCTCGCAAATCAGTAAAAAGAAAAAAAAATGTAACCCTTTCCTACTATGGATGCTGGCATGAGAAATAGCGTGTTTGTTGTCTGAATCTAATTTTGCCTGGGACATCGCAGCTGAATTCACCTGCGTAGCCTAGTGTCGCCCTTTTTTGCGCTCCCCCTTCTGCCCTCCCTCCCGCCCTCCTCTCTCTCCGTCCGGAATTCAAGGCGGATGTCGGCTGAGGGTTTACTTTAGTTTTTGCTGCTTTGACTTGTTTGAAGGTCAAATAGGAGGTCGGCTCTCACTTTCGGGGTGAGAAGAGTGGGAGCCGCGGCCCGTCTGCCTGTGGTGCAGGAGGGAGCGAGCCCAGGACAGCAGGCCCGGGGCCGAGGCATGGCTCCTGGCGTGCGGCTGGCGCAGCTGCACTCTAATCTCAGGAGAACCACTCAGCCTCCCAGGCCTCTTTTCAGAGAGGAGGTCAGTCCTCGCTGCCCACCTTCCGGGGCACCAGCTGAGGGCCACCCACCTTCCGGGGCACCAGCTGAGGGCCACCCACCTTCCGGGGCGCCAGCTGAGGGCCACCCACCTTCCAGGTCACCCACTGAGGACCGCCCACCTTCCGGGGCACCAGCTGAGGGCCGCCCCACCTTCCGGGGCACCAGCTGAGGGCCACCCACCTTCCGGGGCACCAGCTGAGGGCCACCCACCTTCCGGGGCGCCAGCTGAGGGCCACCCACCTTCCAGGTCACCCACTGAGGACCGCCCACCTTCCGGGGCACCAGCTGAGGGCCGCCCCACCTTCCGGGGCACCAGCTGAGGGCCGCCCCACCTTCCGGGGCACCAGCTGAGGGCCACCCACCTTCCGGGGCACCAGCTGAGGGCCACCCACCTTCCGGGGCACCAGCTGAGGGCCACCCACCTTCCAGGGCACCCGCTGAGGGCCACCCACCTTCTGAGGCACCAGCCGACACAGCTCGGGGCATTGGGAGCTCTGCTTGCATGGGAAGCGCTCACCCCGATCAGGCTGTGGGCTCCCGGGTGCATCTGCCCTTCCTCTGCGGGACTCCCTGCCCCCTGCGGCTGCACCCCTCTTCTGCAGCGCTGCTGGTGCTGTGGCGGGGTAGACAAGAGGAGAGCAGGGCTTTTTAACTTAAAGGTGGCTCCTCGTTCACATGGTCGAAGAGAGTGGGCTTCGAGTCTGACTTGCTGAGGCGGAGACAGGTGTCTGCCGCCCACAACCTCGCGCTCCTGCCCGGCGCACTGGACTCAGTGGCAGGTTATCTGGGGGCCCGTGTTTGGTTGTATGTCAGGGAACCGTTCACCTGGAAATGACAGAAAACCTGACCAACAGCAGCTTAAACAATTAAGGAAATATTTTTTAAAAGGTGTTTTTATTGATTTCAGAGAGAGGAAGGGAGAGGGAGAGAGAGAACCCTCAGAACTGTTTATTAGCACTGCCTTCTCCGCACCAGTGACCATTTCTCTTTACCCCACAAGCCATGGAGCCACCAGCACCGTCCAGGTTCTCTTCAGTGTCACTGACTCATGCCTCGGATCCTTACCTGATGTCAGATCACTCTCCTGCCACTTCCTCCTGCGGGCCCAGAGCCCAGAGCCCCGCTAAGCAGGAGCAGGGCCCCACCGTGCCCGCTGCCTGTGGACTAGCCCGCCACGCCCTACTTCAGAGTTTTTTATTTTAAAACTAGAGGCCCAGTGCATGAAATTCGTGCACAGGTAGGATCGCTGGCCTGGCCGGCGATCAGGGCTGATCTGTGGGGTGACCGGCAGGGCGATCGGGGGGGCCCCCCGCTGGCACCCGCCTTGGCTGGCCTGGGGGCAGCTCCTGTGTTGAGTGTGCCCCCTGGTGGTCAGTGTGTGTCATAGTGAACCGTCATTCTGACGTTTTGTCGATTTGCATATTAGGCTTTTATTACATAGGATAATAGTTTTTTCTCTCTTAGATTCAGAACATTAAACAGACCAACAGTGCTCTCAAAGAAAAACTCGACGGTGGAATTGAGCTGTACCGACTTCCCGAGGTAGGACTGTCAGCGTCATCACAGAGGCCACACCCTGCACTCTGTCCCCAGTGTGCACCTCTCACCCTCTTGGGGAAAGATGTGATGGCTTCATAAGCCGAGCCGGCGTGAGCCCTGGCCTGAGAAAGGGTGGCTGGCTCCTAAGGGTGGGTGGTGGGCATGCTGACATGACGCGTTTGGGTGTCCAGGTCATTCAGAAGTGCAACGCGCGCTGGACCACAGAGGAGCAGCTGCTCGCCGTGCAAGGTATGGCTCCTCCTCCTAGAGCGCTTTCAGGAGAGACTGGTGAGCTCCCCCATGCCCCGTGCCCAGCGCACTGCTCGCGTGGAAGCAGACTCCAGGGGGTCACTTTCAGCCACATCACCACTCCCTCTGGTCTCACAAGATTAAAGCTAGTGTGGAGATGTCAGTGGTACAGGTGTGAGTAGTTCATTTTAGCAGACTGAGTGCTAGGGTTTAAGGTCGGGGTGTTGTAGTCCTGGGACCCTGAGAGGATGGGGGCGGAGTGTCCACGCCCACAGCCATTGCTGGGTGGCCAGTGTTCACGGGGCGTCTGCTGGCAGGGTCCCCCTGGCCTCGGGTCAGCTGTCTGGGTGTGGCTAGACCACCCCCTCTGGTCTGGGACTGGGTAGGCCCACGGGTGAAGCCTGTGGGTTTCCTCGTCCGGATGCAGGAAGGCCTCTGCGTGGGGGTTCCCCTCGGTGTTCTCTGTGTTGAAACACGCATTCTCTTCAGCCATCAGGAAATACGGCCGGGACTTCCAGGCCATCTCGGATGTGATTGGGAACAAATCAGTGGTACAAGTGAAAAACTTTTTTGTAAATTATCGACGCCGCTTCAACATAGACGAAGTTTTACAAGAATGGGAGGCGGAGCATGGGAAGGAAGAGACCAATGGGCCCAGCGGCCAGAAGCCCGTCAAGTCCCCGGACAGTGCTCTCAAGGTCGCCGAGGAGGAGGAGGAGGTGAGCCCGCAGCAGCACGCTCTTCTCCGCCGGGCCCCGCCCCTTCCCGCCGGCCCGCTGACGTCCGCACGCACCAGGGCCAGGTTCCTGGTCTCAGCAGTCAGTAACTTGACGTTAGCCTGCACATGCATGATCTGTGTGTGGAGTTCATTCAGGTGTTTGTCCCTGGGTGTTCCTTACATTTGAATTCCTGGACAAATTCCTCATTTGACCGTGGTTTCCCCAGCCACAGACGACCCCACACTCCCAGCTTCTCTTTAAGCACCGAAAGAGCTCTGCCGTGGAGCGGAGAGCTGCAAGTGCCCCGGAGTGTCCGCGGAGCGCAGCCCCCGAGCGGTGCCGCCGCCTCACTGTGCGTCCTGCGCGGCCGCCGTGCGGGGCTCACTGCTTCCACGGGGGCAGTCTGGAGCGGTTGGTGGGACAGCTGGGTGGTGGTCAGGCAGGGACCCCCGTCCCTCCCTGCTGCTGGGACGGGCTTGTTCTGTTTCCCACCCGTGGCCTGGCCTCCCGTCGGCACAGGGCCCGGTCGTCGCCATCACTTCCCATTGGCGTTGTTCACTGCACCAGGAAAGTCACTTTCTCCTCAGAGCCTCCCACAGCCATAGGGATGCCGTGCTGCCTGTTTCCTGCTGCTGTGCTCTCCTCTGAAAGCGGGGAGCAGCCAGAGGCTCCCGCCCTGAGTGGGGGGGTGTCCGGGTGTGTGGGCAGCACGTGCTGCCCGGCCCGCTGGTTAGACTGAGAGGCCCTGTAGGAAGTGTGGCCGATGCGAGGGTCCTGGCCAGTCGCGCGTGGCCTGCCTGCAGCCCTGGCTCACAGCAGCCTCCGAGCAGCGCGAAGGCATCTCCATCTGTGGCCGTGATTTCGTCCCGTGCCAGTTGCCCCTGTAGCACGCATTCACTTCCTAAGGTCCTGGACTCCACTCAGGAGGCTTCCTGGGGACAGGACATGCGTGTTTGCAAGAGAGAGAGAGCTTTCTCTGTGCGCTTGCCCTGCAGACTGAGAAGGTGGGGAAGCCCCGGGTCTGGGCTGCTGAGATCCAGGGTTCGCTGAGGAGCCAGCGGTGGGCCCGGGGCTGGGCGTGTCAGAAAGGGCAGGGCAAGCGCTGGAGCGGCGGCGGCGGTGGGGCTCTGTGTCGCTCGGAGAAGGCTCGAGATGGACGCCCAGCCCTCCCGTGACCTGAGCGCCCTGAACGGGCGCATGTGCAGCTTCTGGATGCGTAGCCGTTGTTTCCTGGCAACAAGACACCACGAGGGGAGCAGGGCCTACAAGGGACCTTTAGGTTGGAGGTTTGGGGTGGGCATCCGGCTTGAAAACGGAGCGGAGAGTGGAGAAATGCCGGGGCAGCGGTGAAAGCGGGTCCTGCCATCTGCAGGGTCGTAGGTGTCCTGTCCCAGCAGGAGCCTGGCAGCCTCTAGCCGCTACCCTCGCCGAGCACGCGCTCGCTGCCCTGGCCGGCTTGTTTGTCCTGTGTGGTGGGCTCCGTGCCTGCGTGTATCCTGCAAGGAGACAGCTGGAAAGTGGCAGAGCCAGGCTCTGAGCCAGGCATCTGGCTGCAGGGGCCATGCTGTGCAGCCACCTCCTGGGCCCGCCTCAGGAGCTCTGCTGTGCCCGCTGTGTACGGGGCAGCCAGCAGGTCCACCTCTCCCCTTGCAGGACACCAGAACAAGCCATTTGCATCGTTTCCTGCTCTTTGTTCTTCTTTTATTAAAAAAAAAATTTTTTTTATTGATTTCAGAGAGGGAGAGGGAGAGAGGGATAGAAATATCTATGATGAGAGGGAATCATCGATTGGCTGCCTCCTGCACTGGGGATGGAGCTCGCAACCCGGGCATATGCCCTGACTGGGAATTGAACCGTGACCTCCTAGTTCCGTGGTCGGCAAACTGCGGCTCGTGAGCCACATGTGGCTCTTTGGCCCCTTGAGTGTGGCTCTTCCTAAGCCTTAGGAGTACCCTAATTAACTTAATAACAGTGTGTACCTACCTATATAGTTTAAGTTTAAAAAATTTGGCTCTCAAAAGAAATTTCAATCGTTGTACTGTTGCTATTTGGCTCTGTTGACTAATGAGTTTGCCGACCACTGTCCTAGTTCAAGGGTCAACACTCAGCCACTGAACCCCGCTGGCCGGGCTGATTCTTTTGTTCTCCTTTCCTCAGGCTGCTTCTGTTCTTGACGTCAGATATGCATCTGCCTCCTGAGAAACGCAGGCAGCTTCCGCACGTGGTATGGGCGTCTGTGTTCCCGGACATCAGGTATGACAAGGCTTCACCTAGCCATCTGCTCACATCTGTGGACAAGAAGCTATTACCAAAAACGGCAACACTTCCGGTCCTGTGCTACATCTGCCTTAATTCTTTGCTCGTTCCTCCATGTTGGCGCCACTTCCCGGAGAGCTCCGTGCATCTCACGCGCGGTCTACGTGCTGGGATCTCGTGGCTGCACGGCGCCCTGGCCCTGGGGCCGCCTCCCCAGGCAGGGCTCCGGGCCCCCCATGGCAGCTCTCCCCATCCGTCCGCAGCTTCCGAGCAGGTGGCCGACTGGAAGGCGCGCCTCTTCCTGCATGGCCTGGATCGCTCCCCTGTGCATCATGTCGTTCTCAGCAACTGGACCTGTTGGCCTTCTGGGGGGGTCTCCGGTTCCGTTCGGAGGCCCCCACCTGAGATCATGTTTCTGGATGTCACCGTGTGTGCAGACTGCACTGTCCCCTTCATCGTGCCAAACGCCCCGATTCGATCCTGTTCCCCGGAAGCAGGTGCAATGATGGCTGATGAATCTAGTTGGCGTTGACCTCTCCTGCCTTCCCGGCTGGTAGAAAGCTGGTTCGCAGCAGCTCTCTTTGGACACGTAGCTTAAAAGGAACGTGGGCTCCATCCTCTGCCTTCAGCTCTCAGCATCGCAGCCCGGGATGGGTGCCGCCCTCTTTTCCCGGTTCCCCCACCAACTCCCGGAGATTTGGTCCGTGCCCTGCACTGGTGCTTGTACACTTGGACTTGGTGCCTTCTCCTCGGGCAGCGCATTCTCAGTCCCTTTTCTGCTTCAGTGTCGTAGCTCTTTCACGTCCATTGCTTGCCAAAGATGACACCACCGGGCGTGAGAGAGCCCGCCGCCGGCCTGAAGGGGCAGGCTTCAATGGCAGGCAGTCCACACGGAACAGTAGCCGGGAGGGTTTCTAAAAGTGCACGTTGCTCCCCTCCTCCTGGGCAGCCTGGCTTCTCCCTGTCACTCCACACCCCTTGGTCCTCAGGCCCCGATGAGGCCACACGGCCCCGCCCTCTCCCACAGCGTAGCACAGAGCGAGGTGGGAGCAGGTGGCCGGTGCTGGTGAGCCCACGGCGAGAGCACACAGCCCGCAGTGGCTGCACTGCCTCTGGTTGGCCTGGGAGCAAGTGAAACTTCTAATGAGCGTCCTGAGACTCCCAGCGTCGCTGCTGCTCTCGGCCAACCGGAGCTGCTGCGGGCTGTGGGGAGCCTGGCGGCCGATCCCCCGCAGCTCCGCCTGCACGAGCCACGCTGCAGGCGCTTTCTGTGGTTGTTCTCCCATCATTTAAACACTTTTCCTGCTTTCAATACCAAAAAAGAAAGAAGTGCGAGGCTTTAAGGCGAGTAAGCAATTCTTAAGAATTTGAAATATGCAATTAAAATTGGATGTGTTTTGACGCAAGCACCTTGCCTTTTTTAAGTCAGCTGATTTTAGGAAGAGGGTCAGCTAGAATCATAGCTTGTTTGGATTTGGACCTTTTGTTTAAAGGAACCTGGGCAAAGGTTGTTCGGAAGGGGCAGTAAGATGGGACTTTCTGAGCTCGCCGCCTCTGTCCCTGCATGGGAGTCCGAGCAGGTGAGGGCAGTCGGGAGGCAGAGGGCAGTCCAGCCACGGTCCTGCCCGGGCAGGGAGCGAGATAACACTAGGAACCGCCCACGCTCGGTTTTCTCTGCATCGCAAGCCTGCTGTGTCATTGCAAGCGCAGGGACCATGGGGAGGGGTCATACTTTTGCACATCGCAGTAAGGGGCACGGCCTGGGGCAGGGGCTTTAGGCTCCCTTGCTGCTTCTCATGGTCTCCTTCCTCCCGACCTCCTTCCTCCCGGCCTCCTTCATTCCCGACCTCCTTCCTCCCAGCCTCCTTCCTCCCTGGCCACCCTCCTCCCCAGCCTCCTTCCTCCCTGACCTCCTTCCTTTCTGGCCTCCCTCTTCCCAGCCTCCTTCCTCCCCAGCCTCCCTCCTCCCCGGCCTCCTTCCTCCTCGGCCTTCTTCCTCCCCGGCCTCCTTCCTCCCTGAGGCAGCAGGGGCCTCCTGCAGGGGCTCTCACTCTGCCAGCAGGTTGTCCTCCCCTTGGCCCAGGCTGTGTTCCTTGGGAACTGGTCCCGGCCGCAGGGAGCTTGGTGCCCGTCCTGCAGCGAGGCAGGGCCAGGTCTCGGCCTGCTCGGCACCACGTGCTCTTTGGTCTTCACCTGCTTCGGCACCACCGCGCTGGTCTTCCCGCCGGCACCACAGCTGACATGGGCTCTGTCTCCGAGGAAAAGGGGCCCGTGGTTTCCATTGGCCAGAAGGAAGAGACGTCGTCTTGGCCTGGCTGCTTCCGCCCGTGTCACACCTAAGATAGCACTGTGTGCTCAGCTGTTCTTACACTGTCTTTGCAATGATGTAAATGCAAGAAACCACTTGGCTGACAGCGAGTGACTGGTCTTACCGATGTGAGACCCTTTTAAACATATCAAGACTTCGGTGCATCACAGGTGTGCGTGGGGTGGGAGGTCAGGGACCGTGTTCCCTCAGCTTTGTCTTAAAGAGTATCAATGTGAATGTCATAATTATATCTATTTTTGTGGAAGATTTCTCCTAAGTCTTAGAGTTATTGTGCAAAATATAGTACCA
>NW_005871658.1:304805-311937 GCF_000147115.1 Myotis lucifugus
GACGTCTGTCCACGCAAACACGGTTCCTGGTTCCCTCCAGGACACGCTTCACCGCCCTCCGCGCAGCCCGCTCTGGAGCCGCGCTGGACTGGAAGGCCCCGGCCAATGCACACGGCCGGGCGCCATCAGGACCGCGTCTTCTGACACTCGGGGTGTACTCGCTCAGTCCTGGAGGAAGCGGGTCTAGGGCCTCAAGGCTGAGAGTCCATCCGCGCTGGCTCCCCCACACCGGCCTGGGCAGACTGCAGGGCCCGGAGGTTCTGGAGGTTGGGAAGGTGGTCCCCTCCTTCCTCGGAGAGGGCAGAGCCCCCACTTCTCCCCACCCCTACCCCCACCCCCAGTCACTCCTAAAGCCCAGACTCCAGCTTTTAATCATGTGCAGCTTTGCCTCAAGCCGAGGCCTGCGAGGCCCAGCAGCGGGCACCCCTGCGCCTGGGCCCGCCTTTCCTCACCCGATGAAGCACAACCGCCTGCTCAGTCTGTCCCGCCAGCCACCAGCGCGCACAGGCCCCTCCGGAGCCCACAGGCCCGCGCAGTGCTTTGTAAGTTGCTAAAAACTTCAGGATTTTAAAAGATGTGCAAGGCTAAGTTTGACACGATCGTCGAATTGCTGTATATCTTTTCAAGTGATGAAGCCCACCTGGGGATTTTAAAGAAAAGAAGTTGTACTATGCTGTGTGAGAAATATTCGACTGTCTCCGCCTGTTTTCTATCTCAGTACTCATGATTATGGTGACTGTTCATAGCATGATCATTGCTTGGCCGTTGGAGGTTAACATTTGTTAGTGGAGATCGGGAAAATTTATTTGTGCGATTCTGCAGAGTTCATTTTTCTATTCCCAATATTTGCTGAAGTTAAATAAAAATTTTCAAGCCATTGATGTAACAAAATATGAAACAACAATTTTCTGCACCCCCCTCCATCAGAGCAGCACCCCCCTCCCCCTTGCCTTGGCCCTGGGGTTCTGAGTGGGGCCGGGAGGGCTCTGTCTTGCCTCTAGCTCAGCTCTCCCTGAACCACCTCCTTTTCGAGCGCGGTGACCTCACGGTTGGGATCACACTGAGGTGCCGGCCGAACAGCGGGCAAGGACTGAGGGCTCCATGCTGAAGGGAGGGGTGTTTGCCTGTCGGCGGCGTCTTCCCTTTCCGCCGTGACCAGGCTTCCTCGCCTGGACGCTGGACTGTGGCCCGAAGAGGCCTCGTGGCCCAGAGTGGACGGCTCAGCCCAGCGCCTCGGGTGACGGGAGGGCCCTTCCGCAGCACCCCCAGCCCCGCCGTCTCTGTCCCCTTCTCAGATGAGTGTAGGTTTGGTCAGATAACTACTCAAAACCTGACTCCCGTCCTTGTTGCCCTAACGGCATTGAACATCGGGTCCCTCTGTGTGTGTGCGCAGTGGGGGGTCTGGGACGGGTCCCTCTGTGTGTGCGTGCAGTGGGGGTCTGGGACTGGTCCCTCTGTGTGTGTGCGCAGTGGGGGTCTGGGACGGGTCCCTCTGTGCGCGCAGTGGGGGGTCTGGGACGGGTCCCTCTGTGTGTGCGTGCAGTGGGGGTCTGGGACGGGTCCCTCTATGTGTGCGTGCAGTGGGGGTCTGGGGCGGGTCCCTCTGTGTGTGCGTGCAGTGGGGGTCTGGGACGGGTCCCTCTGTGTGTGCGTGCAGTGGGGGTCTGGGACGGTCCCTCTGTGTGCACGGGCAGTTGGGGGTCTGGGATGGGTCCCTCTGTGTGTGTGCGCAGTGGGGGGTCTGGGACGGGTCCCTCTGTGTGTGCGCGCAGTGGGGGGCCTGGGACGGGTCCCTCTGTGTGTGTGTGCAGTGGGAGGCCTGGGATTGGGGGGGCGCTCCAGCCTCCTGTGCGGAGTGTCCCTGGGCGCCTGCCAGGGCTGCTGAGGCCGCGAGGAAGAAAAGGACCGGGGTCCAGGGCTCAGAGGCCATGTGACCTAGGGAGGTGACGTGACAGAGATAAGAGGGAGAGGGGCCTGGCCTTTGCTGACCTCAGGCGGGGCTGGAGGAACCGTGGCTGTGGGAAGGGGTAGGAGACAAGTCACGGGTCCCCAGATGAAGGGCCCGTGGAGAGCGCGGCCCAGCCCCGTCCTGCAGACTCGAGGGAAGGACGCTTGTGGACACGGCAACTCACCCGAGCGATCGGCCTTGCAGCCTCAGGCAGGTGTCACGCCTCTCACGTGGGGCGCGGGACTGAGCCCCTTCCCACCAGCTCTGCAGGGCTCGCCGGGCCACGGCGGAGGCCAATCCCAACACGCAGGGTCTATCCGCTGACCCACGGGTCCTGGTCCTGCTCCTGCGCCCTGGGGTCACTTTAGAGCCAAAGTAGCCAAACCCTCCCCCCAACAGGCTGCGCTCGGTAGGTCCTCGGCCAGGGCAGCACATGTGAGCAGACCCCACTCCCCCCCAGCCTGTCGGCCGGACACGGAGACGGAGTGACCACGCCCACGCGGGACTCAGTTCGTGGCTTCCTGTCTCCATCCGTCCAGTGAGTGCATGTACTGAAAAGAGCCAGCCTGCCCGGACGTGCGGCTCAGTGGTTGAGCATTGAGCATCGACCTATGAACCAGGAGGTTATGGTTCGATTCCTGGTCAGGGTACATGCCGGGTTGTGGGCTTAAACCAGTAGGGGGCGTGGAGGAGGCAGCCGATCAGTGTTTCTCTCTCATTGGTGTTTCTATCTCTCTCCCTTCTCCCTCTCCCTCTCCCTCTCCCTCTCCCTCTAAAAATCAATAAAAACATTTTTTAAAAAAGACAAAAGGACCCAAAAAAGTTATATGTAGAGTTTCAACTGCATGAGGGGTGGGTGGGTGCCCCTTACTCCTGTGTTGTTCAGGGTCAACTATCTAACCTGACGCTGGTAGAGAAGCTGTGAACTTAAAGGGAATTTGAGAAGCAAGGGAACCACAGAGAATAGCCTAACTGCAAACTTACTGAAACCCGCCCGCTGGCGTGGCTCGGGGGTTGAGCTTTGACCTATGAACCACGAAGTCACAGTTCAATTCCTGATCAGGGCACATGCCTGGGTTGCAGGCTCCGTCCCCAGTGTGGGGCATGCAGGAGGCAGCCGATCAACGATTCTCTCTCATCATTGATGTTTCTTTTTTTTTTTTTTTTAATCCTCACCAGATGATAGTTTTCCCCACTGATTTTTAGAGAGAGTGGAAGAGAGAGGGGAAAGACAGAGAAATAGCAATGTGAGAGAAACACATTGATTGATTGCCTCCTGCATGCGCCCCGACCTGGGCCAGGGCTGGGGAGGAGCCTGCAAGCAGCCTGCAAGCAAGGTACCTACCTGGATATGAGGAATCGAACCTGGGACCCTTCAGTCCTTAGGCGGACGCTCTATCCACTGAGCCAAATTGGTTAGGGCCATCATTGATGTTTCTATCTCCCTCTCCCCTCCTCTCTGAAATCGGTAAAAATTCATTAAAAAAAAAAACTTTCCTGCCCTGACCGGTTTGGCTCACTGGATAGAGCGTCGGACTGCGGACTGAAGGGTCCCGGGTTCGATTCTGGTCAAGGGCAAGTACCTTGGTTGCGGGCCCATCCCCAGTGGGGGCTGTGCAGGAGGCAGCTGATCGATGTTTCTCTCTCATCGATGTTTCTAGCCCTCTGTCCCTCTCCCTTCCTCTCTGTGAAAAAATCAATAAAATATATATATATATATATAAAAACTTTCCTGAAATCCTTGACTGACTGCCCACTACACAGGCAGAGGGGAGTACACCCCCGCCCCAGCTGCTGCTGGAAGCTGACGGGACTGAGCACGTTCAGCTGCTGCAACTGTGGGGTGAGACGGAATTTGTAGTTTGAATACAGGCCAGTTACCTGCGCTCCAAAACAATAACAACAAAGTAACCATCACGAGAACACAACAGAATCCAGAGTCACTACAATGTCTGTGTTATCTACAATGTCTGATTTTCAACCAAAAATTAACCGACATGCAAAGAAGCAGAAAAATGTAGAATCAGGAAAAAACATAGAAATTGGCTCCAAGTGGACCATGATGCTGAACTTATCAATCACTTCAAATCATATTATAAATATGTATCAATAATTAAGGGATAATTATTTTAATGAGTGAACAGATAAGGAAGCTCAAGAGATTTTTTAAAAAGTTGTTAAATGGAATTTCTAGAGCTGAAAAGTATGAAAACTAAAATGGAAAATTGTGTGTGTGTGTGTGTTTATAGATGGTTTGAATAGCAGATTAGAGGTAGCAGAAGAATTGGTGAACTTGAAGATAGAGCAATATAAATTAATCCAAAAAATGGAGAGAACAAAGAGGAAGGATGAACAGGGCCTCAGAGCCGTGTGGGACCACATGAAGTAGCCACACACATGTGATGGTCTCAGAAGGAGGAAACGGAGAAAGGGACAGGACACACCTCTGAAGAGATAAGGCAGAAACCACCGCAAATGTGTGAGCCACGTAAACTCTAGATCCAAGAGTCTCAGTGAGCCTGAAGCCGGATGGAAACGATGGAAACCAGTCCTAGGATCACCATAGCCAACCCTGGAAGCCAATGGGAATGGGAACATCTTGGAAAATCTTGGAAGTGAGAGAAAAACAGGTTACACAGAGGGACAATGACACGATTAACCGACTTCGCAGCAGAAACAATAGAGGACAGAAAACTGGAACATCAAAATGCTGAAATTAAAAACTGCCAAACAAGAACTCTATATCCAGCAAATCTTCAAAATGAAGGCCAAGTAAAGACATTTCCTATAAACAAAAACTGAGAGGATTTTTCCTAAGCAGATCTTCATTCTGAGAAATGTGAAAGCGAGTTGGTGATGTTGAAGGGATGGCTCTAGCTGGCACCTGAGATGAACAGGTAGATGGACGGCAATGCAAGTGGTAAGCGTGTGGGTCAAAGACTAGATGTGTCTCCAAGATCCAGACAGAGGACAGAAACCACTCATCATGTCAATGAAGAAGGTTTTTTCTTTTCTTTTTAATTATTTTTTTTTTGACATCCCATCTCTCTCTCTATAAAAGCCTAAGTGACTATCCGACCGTTTGACCGTCTGATCGGTAGCTATGACGCACAATGACCACCAGGGGGCAGACGCTCAATGCAGGAGCTGCCAAGCTGCGGTGACTTGGCAGCTGCGGTTCTCAGGTGATGCACCCAGAAACAGAGAGGAGGGAGCCTGATTCCCGGGTGCGTCACCTGAGAACTGCCCTCTCGCAATCTGGGACCCCTCAGGGGATGTCGGAGAGCTGGTTTTGGCCCAATCCTGCAGGCCAGGCCGAGGGACCCCACTGGTGCACAAATTCATGCACCAGGCCTCTAGTTACAATATAATTGACTATGTTCCCTGTGCTGTACTTTACATCCCATGACTATTTTGCAACCACCAATTTGTACTTCTTAATCCCTTCACCTTTTTCACCCAGTCCTCCAACATCCCTGCCATCTGGCAACCATCAGTTTATTCTTTGTATCTGTGAGTCTGTTTTGTTTGTTTTGCTCTTTAGATCCCACACATGAGCGAAATTATATGGTATTTGTCTTTCTCTGTATGACTTATTTCACTTAGCACAATACAGGCAGCCCTTGGGTTACGTCGGACTCCACGTACGTATGTCGTTTCGTGGTTACGTCGCCATCTCCCATTTATTTATATATAAAAAAGTTCCATCATTTCGAGGTATGTACATATGTGCTTTATGTTTTTTATTATTTACCACAAGTAAAGGTCAGGACTTGTATCTTTCTTTTAAATTTTTTTTTTTACTGTTTCACTTCATTACTGCTGTGTATGTGCTCCATGTGAGTGACGTAGGTGCTTACGTAGGTGGGTTCCGACTTATGGCGAAAATTGCGTTACGTCGCACCGTAGGCTCGGATCTCTGACGTAACCCGAGGACCTAGTGTACTCTCCTGGTCCCTCCAAGCTGTCACAAATGGTAAGATTTTGTTCTTTTTTATGGCTAATGTTCCATTGTGTGTATGTACTTTATCCACTTGTCTATTGTTGAGCGCTTGGGTTGCTTCCATAGCTTGACTGTTGTAAATAACACTACGATGAACGTGGGGGCACACATATCTTTTCAAATTAGTGTGCTGGGTTTCTTCAGATAAGTGCCCAGAAGTGGAATCGCTGGGTCATAAGGCAGTTCCATTTTTAATTTTTTTCTTTTTAATTTATTATTTTTCTAGAGAGAGAGAAGCATTGATTTGTTGTCCCAGTGATGTATGCATTCATTGGTTGCTTCTTGTATGTGCCCTGACCAGGGATCAAACCCACAACCTTGGCATATCAGGACGACACTATAACCCACTGAGCTAGCTGGATGGGCCATTTTTAACTTTTTGAGGACCCTCCATACTGCTGTCCACTGTGGCTACACCAATCTAGATTCCCACCAACAGTGCACAAGGGTTCCCTTTTCTCCACATCCTCACCCACACTTGTTGTTTGTTGATTGTTGATGGTAGCTATGCTAACAGGTGTGAGGTGATACCTCACTGTGGTTTTAATTTGCATTTCTCTGAGCAATGGTGACCTTGAGCTTCACCTCACGTGTCTGTGTCCGGGTGGGGGCAGCTCTGGGGCCCCTCCCGGTTGGCTCAGGAAGCCCTGGGGCAGGTCAGGGCCCCTCTGCCAAGCATGGTTTTGGTTGGAGATGCCATCCCACCCCATTCCCAGGGCTGACTCTCAGATGCCCCAGGGGAGGTGAAGTGAGGCCACACTGAGCCCAGGCCCTGGGGGAGGCCTGGCTGGGGGTGAGCACATGGAGACCCTGAGTTTGAAAACAACAAGCGTGGGTGAGGATGTGGAGAAACTGCCGGAAGCATGGAGGTGTCGAAGGCCCATGTGCACGTGGGGGTGTGGGGAGGGGAGCCCCGTGATGTTTAGGCCCTCTCTGCCCAGGACCTTCTGGTAGGCTTGGGGGGCAGAGTCCCCAAGAAGCCATTTTAGGGAGATCCAGGCTTGGGGTCACACCTGCCCTGGGTCACACCTGCCCTGGGTCACACCTGCCCCGGGTCACACCTGCCCTGGGTCACACCTGCCCAGGGTCACACCTGCCCAGGGTCACACCCGCCCTGGGTCACACCTGCCCTGGGTCACACCTGCCCTGGGTCACCCCTGCCCAGGGTCACACCTGCCCTG
>NW_005871658.1:312248-317405 GCF_000147115.1 Myotis lucifugus
ACACCTGCCCTGAGCTACACCTGCCCTGGGTCACACCTGCCCTGGGGTCACACCTGTCCTGAGTTACACCTGCCCCGGTCACACCTGCCCTGAGCTACACCTGCCCTGGGTCACACCTGCCCTGGGTCACACCTGCCCTGGGGTCACACCTGCCCTGAGTTACACCTGCGCCGGGTCACACCTGCCCTGGGTCACACCGCCCCGGGTCACACCTGCCCTGGGTCACACCTGTCCCGACTTACACCTGCCCTGGGTCACACCTGCCCTGGGTCACACCTGCCCTGGGGTCACACCTGCCCTGAGTTACACCTGCGCCGGGTCACACCTACCCTGGGTCACACCTGCCCTGGGAGTCATCCTGAGGATGGGTTAAGGCTGCTCTGGGGAAGGTTCCGAGCCCCTGGCAGTGGGCAAGGAGCCCCTGGTGATGCTGTTGCTCTTGCATCAGCCCTGGTGAAGCAGGCGCTCAGCCCCTCGCTCAGCCTGGCCCGGTGCCTGTTTGGGGCCAGGGCTGTTTCGTGCCTGCGGAACACTTTTTTATTTCTTTTTAAATATATTTTTATTCAGAGAGGAAGGAAGAGAGAAACATCAGTGATGAGAGAGAATCATGGATCGGCTGCCTCCTGCACGCCCCACACTGGGGATTGAGCCCGAAACCCGGGCATGTGTCCTGACCGGGAATCGAACCCTGACCTCCTGGTTCATAGGTCAACGCTCAACCCCTGAGCCACGCTGGCCGGGCTGCCTGGGGCACATTTTCTAATAAGAAGGCTCTGAGGTGGCAGAGCCTGCCCTGTGTGCCCTCCTGTATCCTGGGGTTCGGGATGGGGGGCATGGGGGGGGTGAAGGGTGGGGAGGTGGCCAGGAGACCTGGGCAGGACAGAGAGGGAGAACAGGGGTCCCACGAGGCTGCTGGGCACCCACCGCAGGGCAGGGGCCGGCTCCACCCGCCACCGCCGTTAGGGCTTCCTGTGCTCGGCAGGAGGGCTCAGGGGACAGTGAGCTGGGGCCGGGGTCCCTGGGGAAGGGGCTCTTGACCATTCCCCCGCCCTCAGGGTTCGGGGGAGCGCGGGGTCCCCCAGAAGGCCTTGGGCAGGGCCGCCAAGGTGCAGAGGGTTGTTTGCGAGGCCAGCGCTGTCCAGCCTGAGCAGAGGCGTGGGCTGTGGGGACAGCGGTCTCCCTGGACCAAGGGTGCCCGCTGGCACCAGCCCGGCCGGCTGTCAGGATGCCAGAGCGAGGGGAGCTCATGAGTTCAAAATATCACCCCCCGTGATGATGCCAGGCCAGGCCAGAGCGAGCAGGGGGCGGGGGGGGGGGGGTCCCAGGGCGGTGGGCGCACCTCTCCCCCACGTCCTCTCCCTCCTCCACTGGCCAGCCTGTCTCCGTCCCGCGCCGTCCGGGGAGTGCCCACCCTGCTGGCCGAGCGAGGGGCTGACTGAGCGAGGGGACGGCCGAGCGTGGGACTGCCGCCTGCGGTCAGCGGGCTGTGTGCCGATGCAGGGCCCCCTGTGGCCCCAGGGATGTTGACACAGGAGCAGACAGCAGCCTCGGGACGGGCTGGGCTGTGCTCACACTCTCAACCCGACGTCAGCTCTGCAGGGGCACGTGGGGTTCTGCGCCCCCAAGCCTGCGCCCCCAGTGACTGCCTGGCTCAGCCACAGCGCAGCTGCCCAGCAGCGCCCAGTCCCAGGTAGGGTGCTGCGGTGCTCGGACCCGGGCCCAGGAGCCAGCTGCTCCCACGGCTCAAAGAAAGCAGTGGAAGGCACACGGCCGTGGCCTCCGTCCGGCCAGGCCGCGCGTCCTCACGGGCTGTGATATTTTGAATCCATGATATCGACGTCCAAGAGCCCGCCCAGCCCCCCACCCCGACGCCGACGCCACTGCTGTATTTTGGTGACCAGACCTTTTTAGCCCGCAGACCATGTCTCTTCCCAGGGCTCACCCCACACCTGCCCACTCACGTGGCCTGGCTCCCGGCCACCTTCCCCTGCTCCCACCCCTGCCCTGGAGCTATCGGCCGCAGCACCCAGTTCCCATCGCCCTGTGGGGTCAGACTCACGGGGCCAGAGCGTGGCCAGGAGGCTGCACCTGGAAAGGCCACGCCACAGCGCACGCAGAGACCGAAACCTGCTCCAGCCAATCCAGGGCGCTGCAGGGCCTGCCCCTTGTACTGGGCTTGCTTCCCCAGCCCAACCCCCCCCCCCGCTCCCCGCCCCTCTGCCCCCCTGCCCCCCTCATTGCCCTGCAGATCGGCTCTGGCCCGCCATCCGCTGTCCGGCTCATCCCCACAGGGTGGAGGCCCTGTGCTGGGGTCGCAGCCTATTCCTGTCTCACACCTGCCGGGCGGCCAGGTGGAGTGGGTTCAGGGGACAAGGCCCCAGCTATTTTCAGCAGCTTCAGCTCCAAGGCCTCCGGGCCCCAGAGACCTGGCCTCCCTGGCGCGTCAGGACCTGTGTCCCTGCGGGGCCCGGAGGAGACATTTCCTGCAGATTCTCCTCCTGCAGCAGAACCGGCCCCGCTCCCCCGGCCCCGCGTCGGCAGATTCTCCCAGAGCTGGCGTCCGGGCCCAGCCCGTCTGCGTGAGGCCGCACTTGGGGCTGCCCAGGCGACAGCCCTAACCCCAGAATCAGTGCAACAAAAAGAGAGGCCACGTGTGTCCCCTCTCTGCCACCACCGGCCACTCCACGCGGGCCCAGCTGTCTGCAGGCAGGAGGAGCCGTCCCCATATATTTTTATTGATTCAGAGAGGAAGGGAGGGGGAGAGAGATGCAAACAGCTATGGTGAGAGAGAATCATGGATTGGCTGCCTCCTGCACACCCCACACTGGGGATCCAGCCCACAACCTGGGCCTGGGCCCCAACCAGGAATGAACCCTGGCCTCCTGGGTCATAGGTCGACGCTCCACCACTGAGCCCCACTGGCCGGGTGGGGGCAGCTCTTGATGTCACCTGTGTCGCACGTTTCTTAACGAGTTAATGCCTCAGCGTTTCACCATTGACTGAGACGACCCAGCAGCATCGTGAAGGCGCTGATCCCAGGGGAGAGGAGCACTCGGTGTGGCCCCCTCAGCCTGTCCCCGAGCCGCAGGGGCGGTCTGCGTGCTGGGCCCCCATCGCTTGCTCCTGCTTCCCCGCCGCCCGGCTCTTTCCGGCTGGGGGTTCTGTGTGGTTTCAGAGCAGGTGGGGCAGGGCCTCGGCCTGTCCCTTGTCCCGTGGCCACGAGGCACTGGCAGAACATTCTGGGCTTTGCTTGAATTCGCCAGAAAGCAGCAGGGAATGAGGTGAGTGCCCCCCCCGCCCCCCGCCTCCTGCTGTGCAAGCCCAGGACCAACAAATCAAAACCAGCCGACCACCAGCAATGCTGCCAGCAGCCCACGAGGAGCATGCGCGGGAGCCACGGCGGAAGACGCCATCGGCCTTTCGAGTTTCTGCCCGCGTGTCCTTCCCACAGCGTTTACGGTCACGGCCAGGCTCTGCGTTCCGTCCTCCAACCTCCCGGCACACCCGGCGGCCTGTCTCCTAGTCCCCTTTCCAGGCGAGGAAGTTGGAGTCCACTGAGTTCATGGCCCGTCCAAGTGCCGGGAAGCAGAGGCTGAGCAGGAGCTGGGCGCGGGCAGGTCATCTGGCGATCAGGACGGCGGCCAGCAGTGAGGGCGCTGGGCGTTCAGTCCTGGGTGGGGGGTGGGGGGCCTGGAAATCACCTCGCTTGCACCTCAGGACAGCCCATCAGGAGGGGGGTGCTCATCCAGAGACTCAGCTCCAGCTGGTCGCGGGCCGTCCCTGGGGGTGATGACACCCACTCCTTCCGCGGGCGAGGCTGTGGCCTTCCTTCTTCAGAGGAACCTGTGAGCCTGGGGCTGGACGGCCCTCGGCTGGCGTGGGCCTGACACAGCACTGTCCGCCATGGCTGGGCAGATGACGGGGTGCAGGGCAGGGACACCCAGAGAAGGTGGTGATGGTGGCAAGGTTTGTTCCTACAAAACGCCCCACAGAGTTAAAGGTCAACAAAATCCTTCACGTTTCAGCCACAGCAAATGTGCTGCAGGAGCCACGGACGGGCCCCAGGGAGCCGCCTGCCGGCTCAGGGAGCCGAGACCCGGTCTCTGACACCGGGGACCAGGCAGTGGCCACAGCGCAGGAGCGAGGACGGAACCCCAGGCCACCTCCACCGCCCGGACGGCGGGGAGAGTTGGGGCGTTGGGTCAGTGAGATTCGCCAAAAGCCCAACACTAGGCCCACCTGGTGCCCTGCCTGGCACCCAGTAGGACAGCAACCCATGTAGCTGAACAGCTTCCAGGCCGGGCCCCTCCCCACGCAGAGTGCAAACGAGGCTCTTGCGAGGGAGGTTCGGGACCAGCCTGTGAGAGTGAGTGGGCGGAGGCACACCTGGCCCAGATCTCGTGGGAAGGACGCTGAATCGGTCCGTATGCTCAGCCTGCCTTCCGTCCTGTTGTCTGTCGCCGCAGCCTCGCCCCACAGGACATCTCCACTTTGTCACGAGAGAGCAGTGGCCACGCAGGGACGCACTTGGAGGCCCAGTGTCTGGAGGGCTGAGCCCTGCTCCAAGTTCTGGCTTTTGGGGGTGATGAGCTCACCGGCGCCCGGCGTGTGGAATTCCACAACTAAGTATAGATAAGGTCGCGTTCTCGGGATACAGATAAACCCTTATTTTGGGGTTGGCCAACTGGTGTCACATCTGATGTCGCATGATCTTTTTGGCCTGCGTGTCTTCGGGACAGCGGTATATTGGGAAGGTCTGGGACTTGGCCAGCGTCCCTGTGCCCAACAGCGGCCTGAGGGGAGAAGTGGACTTTGCGATCTTGGGACCTGCAGGCCAGTGCCTCTGGGAACCCCATGGGAAAGAGCGTGTGGCCCCGGGAAGTCACTCGAGGACACCACAGAGCCAAACTCGCCTTTTCATTTATTTTGATCGGTGGCATTTAGTTTTAATTATTTAAGAGAAAACGTCATGAGACGTTTTCAGAGAAATGAGATCTTAATAAACTGAGCGCTCATGACAGCCCTCAGCAATTCAGTCCTATAGCCCTGAGGGAGCTGGGTGAGCGCGGGTTTGGGGGACCAGGAACTTGGGGCATGAGTGAGTGAAATGAGCTCATTTCCCACTGGGCTCAAGCTCAGGGCTAGGCTGCCCCTGGG
>NW_005871658.1:317808-328342 GCF_000147115.1 Myotis lucifugus
ACCCCACTCTTGCTACAGTTGACCCCACTGGGAAATGGGGGCTTTCGGCCCCTCAGGGGAGAGGGTGTTTGAGTTACTTTGTTTACCCAAAGTAAGCGACGCCTATCCTGGCTGTACATGCCCGGAGGCCTTATTTCCGCTCCCCTGATCGGCTCCTTCCTCCTCCGAGGTGCTCAGGCTCATGGCAATTGAGGGGGAGCTCAGGGTCTGAGGATGCAGGTCTCCGGCCACAACCCTGCTTCCTGCTGGGAAGGAACACCTGGCGGGGGCCTGTGGGCCCTCCTCTTCGGGTTCCCTGTCCTCGCCTCCATGGCCCCCATCCCTGAGCTCCACCACCTGCACCCCCACATCGTTCTTGGGTCTCCCCAATGCACAGGTCCAAGCTCAGCACAGTCCTTTCTCCCCAGACCCCTTCTCCTGGCACCTCCCACCCCGGCCCCTGAGCCAGAGCCAGGAAGCCCCAGCATGCACTGCGCCTTCTCCCTCCTGCATGTCCAGCTGGTCATTAAATCCATGGGTGACAGAGCCCAAGCCCACCTGTGCGCTGGAGCTCTGGCCCCTGCTCAGCCCCTCGCATCGCTGTCCTGTGGTGGCTCACAGCCCTGCCCGCTCCGCCCGGCTGCCTCGGTCCTCACTCTGCCTGGAGTTCCCTCCTGCACAGGAGCCGAGCATACGCCCACCCTCCCCCAGCAGCCTCTGCCTGGAGCCCACCGAGAGGATTCAGATCTGCTCCTGACCCCGTCACAGCTAGCGATGACCGCGGAGGGTCCCTGTTGCCCTTCGGTGTCCTGAGCGCATGACCCCTGGTGTCTTTTGCCCCAGCCCATCTCAGGTTCGCTGCCTAAAGACCCCTCCTGTCCTCCTGCCCCAGAGGTGGAGCTAGGAACTGAATGAATGAATGTACGACTGAATGAATGAATTCCCCAGAAGACGGAGTAGTGGCCCTTGGTTTCTCCGGCCACCATCACCGCTGGATCATGGCCCATCTGAGATAGGAGGGATGTGGAAATCCTGTGGACCTGTCCACTGACCATGAAGAAACCGAGGCAGAGGGGGAACCTGCCCCCAGCCTCCTGCGTCCTGGACAGGCCAGAGTCTGCCAGACTGCAGTCTCCTCAAGGGAGCCCCGCCCGGCCTGCAGGCGCATCAGGCCTTCTCCCTGCAGCTCCTCCCCGAGGGACCATCGCGAGGCGGCTGCCGCGAGTCTGGGGGCCCCGGGCACAGCCCCCCGCATTTGCCGAGGGAGGCCGCCTTCGCCCCTCGTCTTGCCTCCCGGAGGAACCTCCCCCAGAACCCCCGTAGCCAGCCTCTCACACGGCATTGGCTAGGCCTGGGCCGCGTGCGCAGGGCTCAGCCAATCACGGGCTAGGGGGACCATTGGCTTAGCCAATCAGAGTGTCCCCCTGAGGCGCACTGGCTGGGCTTGGGCCCTGGGCAACTGGACAGGCGGCTGCCCTCCGGGGCCCCAGGCTGTCCTAAACGCCACTTCTTTTTTATTTTAACTGAATTTAATGTATTATTTTATTTTATTTTGTGTCATTCTTTTTTAAAAGCCACTTCTAACTTGTGGCCAAACCTCAGACGTCGCTGTGCTCTGCCTGTGGGAGGGGAAGGCTTTCTAGAACGTTCTAGGAGCTGGGAGAAGGCGTTCCCACCCACCACGTCCCGAGTGCGGCCCAAGGCCCCCACCCACCCGGGTCGGAGGGGCCAGCGGGGGGAGCGGGGGAGCGGGGCCTCGCGGCCTCGCTGCCTGTCCGCCCGCCTCGAGGGGCCTGCGCGCAGGGCGCCACCTCGGGGAGGGGGGCCTGGCCCCGAACCCCGCGGACCAAGAAGCTGCTCTGGGAACCCAGGGGGCACCTGCGGGCGGCTGCTGAGTCCCGCACCCGCTCGGGAGCCCGAGGGGAGCCCCACGGCCGGGAGGGGGCTGGGGTTCCCCCTGGAGCTAGGCGTCCCCTTCGCCCGCCACGAAAGCCTTTCGGAAGCCGAGTGCCGTCCGCACCCGCCGTTACAGTGTGCAGTCCCGCGGTGGCTGGTGCGCTCACGGTTGTGCAACCGTCACCACAACCAGCTTTAGAACAAGCTCCTGACCCGGGAAGAAACCACACGCCGCTGGTGGCCACCCCGTCCCGCCCTCCAGCCCAGCAACCACAGTGCTCTCTCCGGGCTTGTGGTTCTGAGCATTCACACTGCGGGCCCAAGGGGCGTCCCAGTGCAATGCAATGCGTCCCTGTGCAATGCGTCCCTGTGCAATGCGTCCCTGTGCAGTGCAATGCGTCCCCGTGCAGTGCAATGCGTCCCTGTGCAATGCGTCCCCGTGCAATGCAATGCGTCCCTGTGCAGTGCAATGCGTCCCCGTGCAATGCGTCCCCGTGCAATGCGTCCCTGTGCAATGCATCCCCGTGCAATGCGTCCCCGTGCAATGCAATGCGTCCCCGTGCAATGCGTCCCCGTGCAATGCGTCCCCGTGCAATGCGTCCCTGTGCAATGCGTCCCCGTGCAATGCATCCCCGTGCAATGCGTCCCCGTGCAATGCGTCCCCGTGCAATGCGTCCCCGTGCAATGCGTCCCTGTGCAATGCAATGCGTCCCTGTGCAATGCATCCCCGTGCAATGCATCCCTGTGCAATGCAATGCTTCCCTCTGCAATGCATCCCTGTGCAATGCGTCCCAGTGCAATGCAATGCGGGCCTCCACGCACATGGTGATTGCAGGGTCCCCCCCTCGGTGGCGGAGCCAGTGCTCGGTTCCCTCACTGCCACGTGGTGTTCGTTGTAGGAGAGCCCTCACCGCGATTCTCCGCTGAGCCGATGAAGGAGAGCGGACTGGTTCCCACCTGCGGCTTCATGACCAAGGCAGCCATGACCACGCGTGCACAGGTGTTCGCTTGCACAGGTGTGTTCATTCCTCTGGGGGAGACACCCGGGAGCAGGATCTCCGGGCCAGGGCCCTTTTTACCAGGTGAAAGCACATATGTAGGGGTGGGCGAGTGGGGTTAGCGGCCGAGCTCTGGAGCAGGAGCAGGAGCAGGAGCAGAGGGTGAGGGCCCTGCTGTGCTGTCTGGTGACTTTGGCCGGAGGTCTTCTCTGGGCGGGTCTCAGCCGGGGGCACTGGCGTTGATGCCCGAGGGGCTCCTGCCTGCCCACTTCCTTCCTGGGGAAGGAGCCCACCGTTCCTCTGACTGTGCTGGGGAGAGATGATGGTGCCCACACGCAGAGGGCATGGAAGGCACGGGACACGGGCCTCTGCCCGGATATTGGCTCTCAGACCAGGCCCTTTGCTCCTCACGGACAGGAAGTCGCTGCCCACCTGCTGTAATCAGCACCAATTCTTCATTTGCACTTTATTTTTAAAAATATCTTTTTATTGATTTCAGAGAGGAAGATAGAGGGAGAGAGAAACATCAATGATGAGAGAGAATCGCCCTAACCGGTTTGGCTCAGTATAGAGTCCGTCGGCCTGCGGACTCAAGGGTCCCAGGTTCGATTCCGGTCAAGGGCATGTATCTTGGTTGCGGGCACATCCCCAGTGAGGGGTGTGCAGAAGGCAGCTGATCGGTGTTTCTCTCTCATTGATGTTTCTAACTCTCTATCCCTCTCCCTTCCTCTCTGTAAAAAATCAATAAAATATATATATTTTTAAAAAATGATGAGAGAGAATCATTGATTGGTTACCTCCCCACTGGGGACTGAGCCCACAATCCGGGCATGTGCCCTGACCAGGAATCAAACCATGACCTCTAGGTTCATAGGCCGACGTTCAACCACTGAGCCATGCCGGCAGGGCTCATTGCACTTTAATGTCTACACCGCTCTACTCTATGGTACCCACTTAGACTTGAAAGTGGGCCTTAGCGAATTCTAATGAAATAGCCATGCAAAGCTCAGCCAGAAATTTAATTGTATCTACTAAATAGCTAATAAATATTTACAATGAACCCATGGCTCCATAAAATTGAAGACTGCACCTCTACATGCTTTCTTGGCCGCGAGGCTGGGTTGGGGGAGAGAGAGACAGAGGCGGGCTAGGAAGAGGGGAAGCAAGGTCCGGCCAGTCTCCTCCCCACAGCATAACCCTGGGCCTTCATTTCGGTTTTCTGTAATGGGATCGGACCCCTCAGCAATGCCTTTGATCTGAGCTTGATCATTTTATTCAGAAAGCAAGCTCTTACAAGGGTTCATTTTAGTTGATTATGCATGGAAATCTTACAAAATTTTCCACGGAGATGATTTTTTTAACCAATTGAAGACATAACAGCTTCATAATGTTTGAATTGTAGATTTTCACCCCCCAGTCTTGGTCTCACAAGTCCATCGCTGGGCTGGGTCTTTTTAAATCTGAAACCTGCCATAGGCCGAGTCCTCGAATAAAGATCTGTACCCTTGACATTTAAAAAAAAAAATTTAATGGAAAATCACTAAATCCTTTCAAATGCTACACTGAAATGTAGTTACAGCTCTTTCCTCATGCCTGGCGAGAATTTAATCATCTCAAAATCTTAATGTTTAATACTGAAATCTTTATCCAAGAGACCCCAAAAGTGCTTTGCAAGGGGCAGCTCGGCATTCCCAAACCTGCCGACAGAGCTCCTTGGCTCTGAGGATGTGGGAACTGGAAAGATGACCCTGTGACCCTCAGGGCTGGTTCCCTTTTGCCCACAGGACCCCCAGGAGCCCCAGCACTCCCCATTGAGCCATAGGGCTCCGTGTGGGTGGGGATCTCTGGCTGTGCAGGGAACAGTCTTGGTTGATGGCTCTGAGGTCTGTGAGGAGCACGGCAGAGGGTCAGAGGGCCGAGGACCAGACCTAGGAGGAAGTCCCTCTTTCCCCATCCAGACAGTCCTACCTGGCCAGCCCTCCCCGGACCCTGGCCCGCAGAAACCTTGAGAGGTAATGAGATGACATCGCTGTCTGAGCCAGCCACTGGGTTTTGGCCGCATTTGTTGTGCAGTCCTGGAGATCGGAGACTGATTTTAGACAATGTCCGCCTCCCTGTCATCGTGAGGAACACAGACAAGGGGGGCTTCCTGAGGGCTTGGGGCACAGTCCACACCGCGGGTCCTCCGTGTCACCCCGACACTCCGTCACTCTGTGTGTGCGCGTGTCTGCTCAGCCCATTGGCCTCATTTCTCTTTCCACCCGAGCCTCTGCGCGTGCCTGGCGCACCAGGAGCTCAGGCCTCAGCCAGACCCTGATCCTGGTCGTCCTGCAGGCCCTTCGGCCCCCTAACCTCCCTCCCACTGCGGAATCCAGGAGGGGACTCCCAGGACGGGGGGTGCCTCCGTGGTTCCCCTGCACGAGGGGAGAGGGGGGTCTGTCATAGGTCTGTCTTCTCCGATGGAAACTCTGGAACCGAGATGTGTGCGGTGGGAGCAGGTCCCTGCCCGGGGAGTGTGGCTGCAAGAGGAGCTGGAGTTTCTCAGGGACCCGGAGAGCGGGGAGGGCCAGGAAGGAGCTGGCCCCTGGGTCTGAGCTCTGGGGTCAGATGCAGTTAGAGGTGCTGGCGTCCGTTCCCGGCCCCCCAGGCTGCCCACTCTTCAGCCTTGGCCTAACAGCTGGGCCTGGGGCCGAGCAGTGGTGGGAGAGGGACACACTTCATATGCGTGGGGGATGGTGGGGGAGAATGGGCGGCAGAGGAAAGATGGGGAGGAATGGGGTGAGTGTCAGGGAATGGCAGGCATGTGGGGGACAGTAAGGGGGTTGTAGGGAGAACAAGGGGATGGTAGGGGGTAGTGAGGGCATGGGTGTCAGGAAAGATGGGGGCCCTGCTGGGCAGAGTGGTGAGGAGCAATGGCAGATGCTAGTAAGGCCTGGGGGGTAGCGGGTAGCAAGGAATGGCTTAGGGAAAATTCCAGCTTTTGAAAGGATCTTAACTTGGATGCATGTAGCTAAATGATGCTACTGGGATTTGCCTAACTGCAAAAGGTATTCGAAGGTGTACGTTCGGCTGTCTTGTTTTTCTGGGCAAATGTCAGAGCTTTTATTGCATTATTAGCATTTCAGGTCTTTTGACAACCCAGTGGCAGCCGGACCCTTGCTCTGGGGAAAACCCCCACAACGCAATTCTGAAGATACCTTCAGATGTGCGAGGCGCCTGTCTTCACAGGCCTTCCAGGGAGTCACACAGCGCAGGCGGAGTGACAGTGGGAGGAAGGCGTGGGGGGACACCTTCAAGGGCATTAATTCGTGGGGACCCCAGGAGGGGCAGCTGCAAGCCCCACCCCAGCCTGGGGCAGCTTTGGGGGATTTACAAGCAGAATAGGCTCAGAGTAGATCTGATTTCTCAACTGCCTAGCGGACATTGTGGCTGTATGAATGAATGAATGACTATTTCAAAGATCCATAAATGGATGTTATTTTTTTTCTGATCCTGGGGTAAAATCAATCTTATTTATCCTTAAAAATGAAGGAAAAAATGGAATCAAGGCTCTGGAAAAAATGGGGAACTTTTCCTTCATCCTTTTATACCTTTTCTAAAAATATATATAAATATATTTTTATTGATTTCAGAGAAGAAGGGAGAGGGAGAGAGAGAGAAACATCAATGATAAGAGAGAATCATGGATTGGCTGCCTCCTGCATGCCCCACACTGGGGATCAAGCCTGCAACCTGGGCCTGTGCCCTGACCATGACCTCCTGGTTCATAGGTCGATGCTCAACCACTGAGCCACGCTGGCCGGGCATACCTTTTGCTTTCTTTTGGGAAACAAGATGTCACATCGACCTGAGTCAGAGCAGGAGAGAACACCCCAGCCCCATGTCCTAGTTCCCCGGACAACTTCAGACAGGCCCACGCCTATTCAAATTGTTTCCCCGGAGGGAGCTCCCCCATGTCCTTTCTGGGGGTGACCTGGAAGTGGCTGCCCAGAAGGGCTGCGTTCGGGGCCTGTCGGGCAGTTTCTGCATTTGGAGTTGCAGAATGAAGTGCCCCACCCGGAGGCAAAATCCCCACACCGAAGTCAGTGTCCGATTTTGGTTCCTTAACCATCTGCGGGGAAATTTTTTGGTTTGCCTCATACTCAAAAGGAAACAGCAAGGGAGGAAAGGCCACTTCCTGTGACAGGGCCACTGGGCCGCCACCTGCTTCAGGTGCCCACCCTGGCAGCCTCACTCCGCAGGAGCCCTGCCTGCCTGACTCTTAACACCCCAGAGCAGGGGAAGCACAGCACCTCGGGGAAGCCGGGCACCTCAGCCTCAGAGGCCCAGGAACACGCCCCAGATGCCTGGGCCCCGGGCAGGGGTCCGCAGAGGGCCCAGGTGGAGTCCCCTCCAGCCCTGTCCCTTCAGTCACGGCCCCAGGCTCCTTTGTCCAGACTGTAGGAAGTACGGGACAGCTGGTGCTTAGCAAACTCTTTTAAATATATTCTTGTTGATTTCAGAGAGAGGAAGGGAGAGATAGAAACATCAATGATGAGAGAGAAGCATTGATCGGCGGCTTCCTACACGGCCTCCACTGGGGATTGAACCTGCAAACTGGGCAGGTGCCTTGACCAGGAATCAAACTGTGACCTCTTGGTCCTGACCAGACAGAAAACTCTTATTAGAATGACGGAGGGTTATTTAGTAGCTTGCTAATTATTCACTGAAAGAAGCCCTAAGACTGTCCCATTAGTATCTGCACGTAGCACTGTGAGAGCCTCCAGTGACATGAGCTCACTATTTGCATTTATGCTGAGAAAGAGAAGAGGGAAATTCAAACTTGGTTAGTTGTGAAACATCACCTACATTGCAAATCACTCACAGAGATGACCGTCTGAGAACAATGGGTGAACCGGAGGTGTAGGGACAACCTGAATTTGTGAATCTGATCATTTTTTATCCTCGCTACCCAGGCTGGAGAGCAGGGGAGGTCTGACAATTACAGGCCTACTCAGACCCCTTTTGGTCTCCAGACTGGAAACTCCCGTCCCCGCCACCCCCTCCCCGCCCCCCCAAAAAAAGAAACTCCCATCCCATCCGCTGTCCCCGGGAACTGCTCATAGACCCAGCTCACCCACCACCAGCCTCCGCTTTCTCAAAAGGCCTTGCATGCCCGAGTTTGGGGATTCTAGTTGTAGCTGACTTTCTCAATCATAGCTCATTTCACATGCTTCACGTGAATAACAGGGCACGAGCACAGGGGGCCCCAACACAGCCTGGGCAGAAAGAACAGAGCAGAGCCGGTGGTCACAGCCACTCCCTGGGATGCAAAGTCCGGAATCCTCTTGTCTGAACAACTAGTAACTGTTTTGCCATGTGTGCGAGTCCCTCCTGATGCATATTTAACATGTCTTAGTGGGAGAAGTTGCCAGCACGTTTCAGCCTAAGTTGGACCCCTGGGGCGACGGTCTTTGGGGGGAGGTGTCACTGAGGGCCTGAGCCTCATGAAGCCCCTTCACTGGCCTGAAGCCCCCTAACACTGTGCAGTGGATGTTTCTTCTTTCTGAGTCTTACTTGATGTGAGTCCCTCTAGTTTCTGTGTGCACGTCTCCCAGACATGCAGCAAACATGTAATGCTACACGCATTCCTGGGAGACAGGTCTTTGTCCAGAAATGGTGTCAGCTTGTTGTTCCACGTTGCCATAGGGAACACAGAGTTCCGCCTTTGAAATGCATCGAGGAGAGAGCTGTGATTGGTTCTCCTTGCTGTCCATCACTGCTGCTCAGCAGCTATCACTGCAGAGGGCAGAAGGCTGGCCTCCAAAGCAGTTGTGGGGTTTGGGGCAAACGTCTTGGTGCGGCTCACCTCCAATCCCCCATAGCAAGGGGTCCATAGCTGCTCAGACAGTTGGGGGGGGGGGGGCGGGGAGGAGGAAGAAGCGGGAGAGATGAGAAGGAGCAGGTCTCGCCAGAAGAGGGCTCGACCATGGTTGCATCTGCATTTGGAATGTTGCTTGGTAATTGGTTTGGTGGAGAATAGGAGGAGTCGCAGAAAACCCCTCTGGCAGGTCTTAGAAATGTCTACCTAGTTGCTTATTTTATAAGAACCATATGTAGTGCAGCCTGGGAAATTTTTGGCAAAGTCTGATTTTGGCCAAGTCTTAAATAGGTCCCCTGTGATAGTGAGGCCGTAGGTGGGAGGGGGCACCTGGCAGACGGTGTTCAAGGCCTGGGGACCTGGGAGGAGGTGGAAAACGTGCAGTGCAAAGGCCTCGGAGCCTGGGGGAGGGAATGCAGTCCGGCCCATGATCCTTTGAGGTCAGTGTCATTGCAACTCCTGACAGGCAGGAAGGGACACCCAAAGCTCTAGAGGGGAACCCACTATGAGGGGAGGGGGAACCAGTCTGGTGACTCGGGGTCAACTCAGAGCTCGGGGCCTGTGTGCGAGGACTGGCCTGTCACCCCGACATGGTTGCTTTGTGAATGGCAGCCACCTCTGGTTCTCTGGTCTGAATTCAAAGAGCTGTGCTCTGTTAGTGGCCTGAGCGGGGGCGCCACTGGGGCCTGGCTGAGTCTGGGTACAAGGCCCCACCGCTGTGGCTGCACCTGTTGGGATGATGGAGCCCCATCAGCCTGGTCAGACCGTTCAGAGTTCTGGGACATCCCATGGGGAGGCCGCGGGAGGAGGTGCTGGACTTCCTGCCTCTAGTCCCATGAGTCACAGACAGATACAAGGAGGACTGGCCTAAGCTGGTCACACTCCAGGAAACTTCTTTATTTTTTATAGAATTTATTGGGGTGACCTTGGCTCATTAAATTATATAGGTTTCAGGTGTACAGCGCTATAATACATCATCTATATTATGTTGTGTGTTTGGTCCAGGAATCTTTGTACAAAGTCTTGCTGAGAAGAGAAAAATGACAAGTCCATTCTGCCTCCTCAGCGTGGACTTGTGAACTCCCAGAGACTGGCCTCCATTGCTCAGGGCTTGCAGGCCCAGCTGGGCGGGGTAATCTTGGAGGACGTTGAGGGGCCCTGGATGGCTTAGGGCAGTTTGCCGACCACTGGTTAGGGGACAGAGGGCTGAGGCCTCTGGAGAAAAGGGTGGCCCTGGCCCTGGAGGCTGCCCAGGCCCCAGAAGGCCTGGGGTCAAAGAAGGAGGGGCGTCCATGCGAGCTGGGAACTCTGGGAGCTGATGGCACACGGGCCACCCTGTTCACACTTGACCAAAACCAACTTCCTGGGTGTGGAGGGGCCAGGGAGGAAGGAAGGGAACTCCAGCTAAGCCCATGCTGAGACCTCTCGGGCTAAGAAGTGCCCTGGCCCAGATGGCCTGCTGGTGTGCGTGCGGCTGTGGGTGCAGCAGGTGTGTCTGTATGGGTGTGTGCGTGTGTTGCAGGGCCTGCATGTGTGGGTAGGAATGCGAGAGCACGTGAGCGAGTCTGTACCTGTGCGTCTGAGTGTGAGAGTGAGTGTGACTGAGCAAGTGTGTCAGCGTGACAGTGTAAATGTTGGATATGTGTATGTGAGCCTTTGTATGAGTGTGTGTGTGTGTGTGTGTGTGTGTGTATGTGACCGAGAATACATGTTGAAGCCGCGGGTCTGTGGGTGTGGGTGCCCGTGAGTGTGTCTGATGTGTGATGTGAGTGTGAGTGACTGAGTGTGAGGGAGGACGGCT
>NW_005871658.1:330648-332249 GCF_000147115.1 Myotis lucifugus
TGTGAATTTTTCTATGAGGGGAACGGGGACCCATTATTTTCCTTGTTACACTACCCATTCATTTTGCAGAAAGATGGCAAGAGCAGGGGCCAGTTCTGTTAAAAAGGATTCCTGCTTGAAGAAGGCCCTCCGTGCACCTGAAACATGTTTGCTTCTGCTGTTTTCCCGTGTTGGGGATTTTGATTCTGTAAACACCCCTGGCAGGTCCCTTCCATTTTTCACTCTGCAAACAGAGAGGGACCTTTCTGGGGTGTTGTCAGGATAGATATGCTAATGAGCTGAAGGGTGAGAATGATTGACTCCGGTAAAGTCCTTTTTAAAAATGATGTGAAAGCTGTACTTGAAGAAAGATAAAACTGCCTCTGTGGTGTTGCAAGCCTGAGCCAGCTCAAGCACACAAAGGAAATTGCGTTAAATTTGCCCATCTCTGTGTTCTCATCCTCTTACCCGATTCTCCCAAGCAGCGGGGATCTAACCTATCACATATTACGCAACCGCCGAGTTTCCTTGCAGTGGTCACTTTAAGAACTACCTTAGCCCAGGGGGCATCCTCTGACCAAGGCCCTCTGCATGGACCAGGGGATCATGCTTGACCCCTAGGGGGCTTCCGCTGGAGTGCTCACAGGGGAAGATACATTATCTGGGGGGCGGGGGGGTGGCGAGGAGAGTCATAATATTGACTTAAGGTACAGAGAGAAACTGGGAGAAGGCTGTGGAGTGGGGAAGAAGGCGGTGAGGCCAGTGGATTTGGAAGGTGACCAGCGAGAGGCAGCCGAGGCCTAAGTGTGGAGATGGTGCTGAGACTTGTTCTGAGCAGGAGGCATGAAGCCATGAGAGGGCCCGACGCCCGCAGGCAGGAGGGGCAGAGAGGTGAGCGGGGGGTGCAGCTGGCAGGTTAGCAGGCTTGGGGTCCAAAGGAGCTCATGGAAACAAGAGAAAAGGGAAAGTTGTGCTTGTGTAGTATTATTCATAATTAACTAAAAAAGACAAAATGGCTCTCATTTTGGAGCGCCTTTCCTGTGTTGTGCTCAGCACCATCCTAGACGTGGTGGGTGGTGGGGCACTGACCAGCCCAGGAAAGAGGAGGTGAGGCTCTTATCAGTCAGCATTAGAACCTGTTTTGGGGGCCGAAAATTTTGTCTCCCTGTGCAGGCACCTTGGGGTGAGGCTGGCAGGTGGTGAGAAGTCACCGGGGCAGGTGACTCCTGGTTTCTGTCAACTGCAGAAATCAGGTTGGCATCTTGTACTGAATTCTGTATTCCTCTAGATAAGTGGATCATTAGCTGGGACTTGGGAGTCTTTTGCCCATTTAATTTAATGTTCAATTAATGTGCCTCGAGTTCCCATAATGTTCTAGTTACAGTGCCAGGGTGAGGGAGAGACCGCCCCTGCCTTTAAAGGCAGGGTCTGCGGAAGTCTGGGGCTTCCCGGCTGGTGCACAGTGAGGGGAGGAGCCAGGACCCAGTGAGAGGAGGAGCCAGAATCCAGTGAGGGGAGGAGCCGGGACCCAGTGAGAGGAGGAGCCGGGACCCAGTGAGGGGAGGAGTCAGGACCCAATGACGGGAGGAGCCAGAATCTGTGATGGGAGGATCCGGGACCCA
>NW_005871658.1:332518-348127 GCF_000147115.1 Myotis lucifugus
GGCTCCAATGAGTGGAGGAGCTAGACATCAGGGAAGGGGAGGAGCCGGGACCCAGTGAGGGTGGAGCCAGAAACCCAATGAGAGGAGGAGCCCGGGACCCCAGCAGGGAAGGAGCCGGGACCCAATTGAGGGGAGGAGCCAGAATCCAGTGACGGGAGGAGCCGGGACCCAAGTGAGGGGAGGAGCCGGGACCCAGTGAGGGGAGGAGCCGGGACCCAGTGAGGGGAGGAGCCGGGACCCAGTGAGGGGAGGAGCCAGAATCCAGTGAGGGGAGGAGCCGGGACCCAGCAGGGGAGGAGCCGGGACCGGCCTCTCGGCCAGAGCGAAGACCCCTGGAAGAAAGTTGAGTCAATGTGGACTCCGGTGTAGAAGACATCCTGGCGGAGTTCGGAAAAGGGCAGGGTCCTGGCCGCCTGGGGTCGGGAGGCCGGAAGTGGGCCTCCAGCTCCTGCCAAGTCCCCCTGGTGTTTGTCAGATGCGAACTGCAGGCTGGCCGCCCTGCTGCTGGCCAGGGGTGCAGTGTTGGCCGCCCCGCGGTGGCGTGTCCAGGGGTGATGTCTCTGCGCATCCTCCGGCCCTTGCAGGCCCTTTGTGACCGGAGCTGGGCGGTCAGGCCTCCGCCCTGTGCAGGCCGCCCTGGGTGGAGCACGCCGCCGTCCCTCCTCCCTCTCCGGGTAGGAGTCTCTGTGTGTGCAGGGGGTCCCGGTGTGCACAGGGGGTCGGGGTGTGCGCAGGGGGTCTCCGTGTGCGCAGGGGGTCGGGGTTACAGAGCCTCTCCCTCCCCGGGGCCTCCCCTCCCTGCTGCCCTCTCACCCACCCCGAATCACCCACGTCTCTTTAGTTCTCCAGACATAAAACATCGGGACCTATAATTTCATTTCATGATTTTTTTTAAGAGTTTGTTCCATGCTGATTTTGACTCCATATATAAAAATATATTTTTAAATTTTATTTATTTATTTTAAATGGAGGTTACTTGGTAACTTCTCATGATGCCATTCTACCAAGAAAGATACCACACTTGTGGTTTTGATATCCTGATTTCCTTTCCAATTTAAACACTTGATTCTATGGCAAAACCTCAATACATATTTATAGGGAACTTGGATTCTGTAAGCGGGGAGAAAAGCAAAACGGATTAACCAAGTGGCATGAAACATCTTTAGGGCAGCGGCGGCATCACATGGTGAAGGGGGAGAGCCAGCGGCATGCTGACTGTGCTGAGGGCTTTAAGACCAGCTCCACTCCAGAAGGGTAACGCCCAGTAGGCCTCTCCCCTCCCCAGGGCTAGACCCTCCGTGTTTGTGTCCAGACCCCGCAGGCCTGGGAGAGGAGGGCGGGACAGGGCCACCCGGTGGTCCCTGTGGTGCGGCTCTGCAGTGGGCGAGCCAGAGCCTCGCAGCTGCCACCCTTGCCAGCGCACCCCGCGCACCCTTCCGGAAGCAGTGCGCGCCCTGCCCTGGTCAGTTGCATTAGGGGCTCCCGGACAGGACGAGCCGGGGAAGTCGCTCCCCAGCCTTCCTTGCTCAGTCATGCCCAGGAGTCACAACTTTACTCTGGAAATCAAATCTGTCCCTTTTGGATTAATAATGGCCCGGCCTTTGAAACGTGGTTACAGGGGAAATGAAGTGTTCTGGTTGCAGAGGGCTTTCCCGGGAGAGCGCGCTTGGCCTGGCGCGCGGGACGGCTCAGGCTGTTTCATCTTAACATTTAATGCGAATGTGACGTTGTACTCAGTGATATGTCTGATTTTTCTAACATAAACACACTTTGCCCCCCTGAATTTTGGGTATGGTAGGTTCTCTGTAAGATGGTGTTTATGCTTAGCTTCCCTGGGCACCCGAGGGGGTCCCCTGGCATCCCCCGGGCTGTGTGTCCCCTTGGGCTGTGTGTCTCTCCCCCCCCCCCCCCGTGTGTCCCCGGGCTGTGTGTCCCCCAGGCTGTGTGTCTCCCCCCCACCTGTGTGTCCCCAGGGCTGTGTGTCCCGAGGGGCTGTGTGTGTCCCCCCGGGCTGTGTGTCTCCCCCCCCCCCGTGTGTCCCCGGGCTGTGTGTCTCCCCCCCCACCTGTATATCCCCCAGGCTGTGTGTCCCGGGGCTGTGTGTCCCGGGGCTGTGTGTCCCCGGGCTGTGTGTCGCCGGGCTGTCCGCCCCCAGCTTCAGCGTGTGGGCGTGGTGGGAGGCACAGCTGCGGCATCTGAACCACGGCTGCCCTCTGTTCAGCACCAGCAGCGAGGGCGGCCTTTGCCCTCTGAGTCGGCTTCCCTGCCCGCACGGCGGATGGCACCACCCCCCAGCCCTGCTCGTCAGGAGTAGACCGTGAACCGTCCCGTGTTCGCTCACTTCCATGGAGGACTGGATGTGGGGAGTCAGAGTGTGGAGGTCTGGGAGTGTAAACAAGGGGTCAGTCTTAGGGACCCTTGTGACTTTCTCACTGAGTTCCCTCATTTTATAAGGGCGGCAGCTGAGGCTCAGGGTGGGGTAGTGGCTCCCCCAGGTCCGTTATGACAGAGCAGGGACTAGTCACCCCGAGTGGAGTGTCCCCTGCCTTCTTCATGCCCCAAGATCCACCCGGGAGGCTGCTTGGCCTCCACTTCCGACCCAGGAGAGTGGAGAGTTATTTAATCAGCGCAGTTTTGAGAATTTGCTCAGGAGCAGTGTTAGTTGCTGAAGCTGGAAAGTCGAGTAAGATGCTCTGTGATCAGTCTCCAAGGAGCTTCTGTACCAGGATGCGCCAGAGAGTCCTGAGGTGCTGGCACCAGGGGCATGTGCGGGGGGTGGGGGGGCAGGCTCTGGGGGAGGCAGGGCCCGTTGCCTGGGACCAGGGCTTAGGAGGTGGTTTGTGGGAGGATGAGCATGAGCAAGCTGGCTGTGGGGGAGCGAGCTCACGGTGAGACCCAGGGGTCTGGCGGCTGCCCTGGGTGCCAGCCTGACTTTGGCGAGAAGATTGGCCCATTTTACAGATGAGGAAACTGAAGAGCTCCAGGCCTGTGGGACCCCAGAGCTCAGGTTCTCATCACTGGGCTCGGCGGGCAGTTGGCGCTGAATTAAGTCCGCTTCTGGGTTCCGTTCAGATCCAGACCTTAAGTGTTGCTTTCTGGTTCCGGCGTTCTCGCTCTCTCCTGAGCGGCGCGCTGAGGAGCGGGGTGGGGTCCAGCACGAGCGTTTTGTGCAGCCGTTCTTCCCCCAAAGTCCGTTCTGCCTGCGCTGACTTCCCAGCCGGCACCCCGTTCCTTCTCTCTGTTCAGAGTTATTTTCCTGTGGCAGCAACATTGCATTCAACGCCCTTTAAAATCCACTTCAAACGCCCTCAGGTGCTGCTGACGTCTTGTGCGAATGTGCTGGTGACCCCCTCCCTGCGCTCACGTTCTGACTCATCAGGACGGTGTTCAGTTACTGTCTTCTCAGGGCTTCATGGCTCGTTGGTGGTGACACGTCCCCAGGCCTGGTCACTCTGGACGGAGCAGACTGGGGCTCCCGACAGTCAGGTTCCTGCCATTCGCCTGGGAGTTGAGAATAGCTACGCGTCGCTGATGGGGACGCACGTTGAAGGCACAGGAGCCCTCTGCGCGGTTGGCAGGACGAGGCGTGCTTGGGTTTGGGAGGAGAGGGTGTGTGCCGTCTGCCGGAACCTCGGTGACGTTCTGCCCGGCCGGGAGGGTGCACCATGCACCTGCCTGAGCCGGGGGTCAGCTTCCTGGAGGGACGAGGGCACATTTCTTTCTGACACAGTTGGTGCTGGATGGAGGCGGCAACATGGAGCCTTGTGATTCTGGAGGCTCCCCCCTCCCCCCGGCTCGAGGGGTGTTCAGGGCGTCTTGGAAGGGGTCAGTGACAAGCTTCTTAAGGACAGGGTCACTTCGCCGTGTTTTCGCAGTTTGGCCGAAGATGTGCTCGGTGACAGTGAGGCTTACTCTGTACGGAGGGCCTCGAGGTTTGAGTCCGACCTGCCCGTGATAGTAAGTCACGTCTCCTCCCTGCACCTCATGTTCTCATCGACAGAAAGGTGACTGGGGATTACAGGGGAGACTGGGAGACCTGACACATCGCAAGCGGGAATTCCTCTCCCTCCCTCCTCTCCTGAGAGTTTCCTGAAGGGAAGACGAGCCAGGAATGACAGGCCTTCTGGGGATGAAGGCGGCCTGGAGGCCCGGCCTGCGGCGGGGGTAGAAGAAGCACCCATTGGATTGTAAGGAAATGATTTGTGACGAAGAGCAAAAGGTCTAGAAACTAGCAATCACTGTATGTTTGCACACACAGGAATGTCTGCAGGTAGCCCCCCATTTTTTAAAAAAAGCAATTTTTGCATGTGATGGTTTGTGATAAATTTATATTTTAGTAAATTATGTAGCAGAACAGTATTCTTCAATCCATTCTGGTATCTGCTTAGATGTCACTTCTTTTAGGACAGTGGTTCTCAACCTTCTGGCCCTTTAAATACAGTTCCTCATGTTGTGACCCAACCATAAAATTATTTTCGTTGCTACTTCATAACTGTAATGTTGCTACTGTTATAAATCGTAATATAAATATCTAATATGCAGGATGGTCTTAGGCGACCCCTGTGAAAGGGTCGTTCGACCGCCAAAGGGGTCGTGACCCACAGGTTGGGAACCACTGTTCTAGGAGGTCTTCCCTGAACACCCTAATTCAGTGATGGCGAACCTTTTGAGCTCAGCATGTCAGCATTTTGAAAAACCCTAACTTAACTCTGGTGCCGTGTCACATATAGAAATTTTTTGATATTTGCAACCATAGTAAAACAAGGACTTATATTTTTGATATTTATTTTATATATTTAAATGCCATTTAACAAAGAAAAATCAACCAAAAAAATGAGTTCGCGTGTCACTCTGACACGCGTGTCATAGGTTCGCCATCACTGCCCTAATTCCAAGAGCCCCGGTTGTCTCTGTCTAGTTCCTTGTGTGCTTTTTAAATTCGTAGCAGAAAATTGTCCATCGCCATAGCCTGTGCACCCGAGAGTGCCTGGGGTATGGTAGGAAGCTAAGAGTTTGTGTGAATGAATCAATAAACTGTAGTCTGACCACATTTTCTTTTATTGAGTCAAAACTCACATGTCATACAATTAACTATTTTAAAATGTACTGTTCAGTGGTGTTTAGTACGTTCACAATATTGTGCAAACACCAGTTCTTTCTAGTTTCAAATGCTTTTATCACCCATTAAAGAACCCTGTGCTCATGGCGTATTCGTTCCCTGTGCCTCCTTCCCTGACCTGCTGTCTGTCCCTGTGGATTTGCCTGTCCCGGACGTGCCACGGAACAGGAGCCAGACAACACGACTGGCTTTTGCGTCTAGCTCCTTCCCCTTAGCACAGTGTTGTTGAGGTGCGTCCAAGCTGTTGTGTTTTTTAATGGCTGAATAATATTCCATCGTGTGTCTCACCACAGTTTTGTTGATGCGTTCACTCACTTTTTGGGGTGGTTTTCACTTTTTGGCTATGACGAATCGTGTGTACAAGTCCATGTGGAGAGGTGTTTCCATTTCTCTTGGGCCACATGGTGATTCTGTGTTCACCTTATTCCCACCAGCAAGGTGCTAGGGTTCCGATTTCTGCACATCTGTGCCAACATTTATTTTTGTCTTTCTGGTGAAAACTATTCTAGTGGACGTGAAGTGGCATCTCCCTGTGGTTTTTGTATTTCCTTAATGACCGATGGCATTGGGCATCTTTTATCTTTTCATCGTATATAGTGGAACAATGTCTACTCAAGCATTGCCCATGTTTCAATGGATCGTTTGTCTTTTTGTTGTTGACCTGTAAGAGTTCCTTCTATATTTTGGATAGCTACGTGATTTACAGACATTTTCTCTCATTCCCTAAGATTTTTTTAGTCCTGTTAATGTCCTTTGATGTTTAAAAGCTTTTAATTTTGACGATGTCCACTTTTACTATTTTTCATTTTGTTGCTGTTGCTTTGGTATAAAATCTGAGAATCTATTGCCAAATCCGAGGCCATGAAGATTTGCTATATGTTTTATAGTTTTAGCTCTTACATTCAGACTGATCCCCGTGAGCTAATTTTTATGTGTGGAGTGAGGCAGGGGTTCTCCATTCTGCTGCAAGTGCTTACCCAGTTGTCCAGCACCATGTGTTGAAGGAACTGTTCTTCCTCATTGGATGGTCTTGGTAGCCTTGTTGGAAGTCAGTTGGCCACGGATGTTTGAATTTATTTCTGGACTCTCTATTCCATTGTATAGGTCTGTCTTTATGCCAATAGCACACTGTGTTTTGATTACTGTAGTTTAAAAAAAGCATATATGTGTGTATATATATATATATATATATTTCTATTGAATATAGAGAAAGGGAGAGAGAGAGAGAGAGAGATAGAGAGAGAGAGAAACATCAATGAAGAGAGAATCATTGATCGGCTGCCTCCTGCATGCCCCCTACTAGGGATTGAGCCAGCAACCTGGGCAGGTACCCTGACGGGGAGTTGAACTGTGACTTCCTGGTTCATAGGTCAATGCTCAACCACTGAGCCCCACTGGCTGGGTAGTTGCTGCAGCTTTGTAGAAAGTTTTGAAATAATTTTGGGAAGTGTGTCTTCCAACCTATTTTTCCTATATGCTTGGGCTAGTTGGGATCCCTTGCAGCTCCATAGTAATTTGAGATTCTGTTTTTCACTTTCTGCAGAAACAATTTGGAATTTTGAGAGGAATTACACTGCATGTGCTTTGGGGAGTTGCCATCTTAACCATATTCGGTCTCTTAGTCCATGACCATGGCATACTGTTCCATGTCTTCATATCTTTCATTTCTTTCAGCAAGGTTCTGTTTCAGTGACCAAGTCTGCACCTCCGTGGCTTAATTTATTCCTAGATATTGTATTCTTTTGGATGCTACTGTAAATCAAATTGTTTCCTTAATTTTTAAAAGATTTTTCATTGCTTGTATATAAAAGCACAACTGACTTAAAAATATATTTTTATTAAATCAGAGAAAAAGGGAGAGGGAGATAGAAACATCAGTGATGAGAGAGAATCGTTGATTAGCTGCCTCCTGCATGCCCCCCACTGAGGATCGAGCCTGCCACCCAGGCATGTGCCCTGACCTGGAATTGAACTGTGACCTCCTGGTTCATAGGTCGAAGCTGAACCACTGAGCCATGTGCCGGTTGGCCACAACTGATTTTTGTGTGGTGATCATATAGCCTGCAACTTTGCTGAGTTTGGTTGTATTACCTCTAGTAGCTTTTTGTGGATTCTATGGGATTTTCTACTTGCGGAATCATGACACATGCAATAGAGATGCTTTTAATCTCTTTCCAATTTGGATCCTCTTGTTTCTTTTTCTTGCCTGGTTGCTCTGGCTGGGGCTCTGCAGTGCTGACTAGCAGTGGTGAAAGCAGACAGCCTTGTCTTGTTTCTGATCTTAGGGACACTTTCAGACTTGCACCATTGCTTATGGAGTTAGTGTAGGATTTCAAAAATAAGTGCCCTTTATCACGTTAGGAAGTTTCTCTGCGGAGTGTTTGATCATGAAGGTTGTTGCGTTTTGTCACGTGCTTTTTGTGTGTCTGTTGATACAGACGCATGTCTTCCCCCTCCGTCTGTTAATGTGGTGCATCACATTCATCGATTTTCATGTGTTGAACCGCCCTTGCTTTCCTGGGATAAATCGCACTTGATTGTGGTGGCTGTTCCCTTTAAGGTGTTGTTGGATTCGGTCTGCTATTATTCTGTTGAGAATTTTTGCATCCAGGTTCGTAAGGGACATTGGTCTTTAGTTTCCTTTTCTTGTGGGATCTTTGTCTGGCTTGGAATTGGCTGCCAACCGCGTTTTGACCGTGCCTCGTGTTTATTCAGAATTTTGAACCCTGCCCTCCCTTAGCTCAGATTCTAGGAGGATTTCAAAGCAGACAGGGAACTCTGATGGTCATCATACCTCTTACCCCCCGTTTCCCAACACCAGGCTGCCCCTAAAAGGGCTGGTAGCTGGGAGATCCTGGTGATGCTGCCACCGCACTGGGTCCACCAGCGGAGAATGGAGGAAGGGACTCTATACCTGGTGCCAGGACAGCAGAGAGATGTGCTTCTGTCATTTCCTGAAAGAGCCACAGGCTGTTCAGGTAACGAGAGCTGCGTGACAAACCACCCTGAGCATCAGTGACCTCAAACAGTGGTCTGTCCCTCCATCTCATGGTTCTGTGGGTGACCAGGCAGGGCTCAGCTGGCGCTTCTGCTGCTCTATGTGGCATTAACTGAGGCCACTCACTGGTGTTTATCTGGCCTCTGGTCTGGTCTGGAGGGTCCGGACACTTGCACTCACATGCCTGCATGGTTGGAAGGCCAGGCTGAATTCCGTGTTCTGTACCAAGAATTTGTGAATAAGGTTTTGGAATGCACCCATTCATACAATGATAGGTGCCTGTACAAAAGGTATGTTTTATTTACCCAACCAGCAGGCATCCTTGATCATCTGTTTGTCAGGAGATTTTTAAAAATATATTTTTATTGATTTCAGAGAGGAAGGGAGAGGGAGAGATAGAAACATCGATAATGAGAGAGAATCATCAATCAGCTACCTCCTGTACGCTCCACAACCCGGGCATGTGCCCGAACCAGTAATTGAACTGTGACCTCCTGGTTCATAGGTTGGTGCTCACCCAGGCCAGGCTGTCAGGAGTTTTCCAGGTACGACTTTGGGTCCATAAAGTTTCCCTTCCTATTAGGTTATTTTTAAATACCTTGAAAACGTCACTTTCATTTTGAAGAGTATCATGGGGTTTAAGCTTCTCTCTCTCTGTTCTTCAGTGAAGCTTCATTGAGACAATGTCAGTAAGCCCATGTACCCTAAATGTCCTTCTCTTCACCCTGGGTTGTTCTAGGGACCCCGTGGAGACGTCCCCGCGAAAGCCAGGCTGGCGTGTGGCGGTGGGGGTGCCTCACGAGCCTGTGCAGAGGCTGCGTTGGCTCTGCCCCCGAGTGTCATTTCTGTGAGCCCTGCTTCTCAGCCCGCAGCTGGTGCCGCAGCACCAGGGAGCCTAGTGAGTGTGCGAGGCCACAGGGCGTGGGGAGTGGACGCAAGAAATCTGAATCTTTGGCTCCAGGGGAGCCCCACGGTGTGGGGTTGGTGAGGGTGGAGAGGGGCTGAGGTTTCTGGTCCATGTGGTCCCCTGCTTGCACCCCCCAGGAGCCCTGCCCACGAGCCTGCCCAGTGCAGTGCCGGCCGCAGCGCCAGCCGCCCAGGCCCGCTGTCCCGAGCATACCCTCCCGTTGTTCCCAATGCCCACCACTCCCGGGAGCGAGCCTCTGTCCACAGAGTCAGCCGCTGCGGGCGGTGGATGTGTCAGCGTGACTGACAGATGCCTGGCATTTCAGGGAGTCCTGGGGCTCCTGAACCCCCTCCCGTCATGCCTGAGGTCTCTTACAGCAGTAAAGTTACACCCAGGTGTCCCCCCAAAATGTGAACACACTTTAACAGCAGATAGCGCAATTTTGGAAATGAAATCTATGTTAACAAACACCGCCTTTATGATTATTCAGTGTGTGTGCATTTTTGGGACACCCTACAGATATGCTCCCTGTATTTGGTATTGGGGTGCCAGACCTGCGTCAGGTTTTAGTCACTTTGCGCAGAGAGAAATAAGTAAGGTGTGTCTGAGGCATCTTCATAGAGGTCCCAGGTCTGCATACGACAGATAAGGCTCTTCCAGCTCCAACATTCTGTTCGACAGGCACCAGCCTGCAAGGTCAGCCTCTGAGTCCCAGAGCGGTGGGAGCATGGAGAGTGCTCATCAGCAAGCCGGCCGGGGAGGGCAGGCGGTGGGCGGCCGGCAGGCACAGGATGGGGCCTCCTTCCACAGGGGGGGTCCACCCATGTCCACGGCTCAGCAAGGCGGAGCCCAGCAGGTCTCAAGGCTGGAGAGGGAACCCTTCTGGACCCGCAGGCGTGGAGGTCCTGAGAGGAGGTCGTGCCCCCAGGGCTCTGGAAACCTAGGTGACGGCCACCCCCCTTTGAAACGGAGGCTCAGCTCGTCTGTGTGGCCTGAGAAGCAAGAGAACAAAAATAAAGGGCAGATTACAGGACGAGTGAGTTAGCACGTCCGTGTCCGTGTCAGCTTAGGGCTCTCGCCAGTTCCCACCAGGACCCTCACGGATGGGCCTCCTCGGAGAGCCTGCGTCACGGGGCGACTGTGGTCTCAGGACCCGCCCGAGCCCTGGCCTGCGTGCTCCGTGGTTAGGCATCGGCCTGCACGCCGGCGGGTCGCAGGTTCAGTTCCCCGTCAAGGGCACATACCCCGTCAATGGCCCGAGACTGGGTGTGGAAGCCGGTGGCTAATCTGGAATATTGGAAACGGTGAGAGTTTAGGGGGCAGATAGGGCGTGGAAGGCCTGCTCAGGGACCTCCTGTGATGGCGGAGGGCAGAGCTCGCCCAGTGCAGGGCCAGCTGCGTGGACTCGTGAGCGTCGTGGAAAATCACAGTTTGCCTGTCGTGTGCGGATCCCACTCCGCTCATGACCTCACACCCAGAGCGTAGCTACCGCCGCCGGGACTGCTGTCAGCGGCCCACAGGCTTCTGGATTTCGTGTTCGGGTGGCTGTCCCGTGGGACTGGCCTTCCGTGTGGGATGTCTAGGGTTTCATGGGTTTCCAGGAGGGACAGTGCTTATGGTCCACAGAGCCTGGGACGGGCAGTTTATCCCAAGGGATTTCCTAACGCTCCCTGGTCGGTGTGGGAGGCCTCGCAGAGCCCCGGCCGGCCCAGGCTGCCTGCTCTGTCCTCTGCTTTATCGGTGACTTCTTTTTCTTCTTTTCGTGGCTTCATATCAGTGATTCCGGATCCTGGCTGCACGTTAAGATGAGTAGAAAGAACACAAAAGCCGGGCCCGCTTCAGACTATTTCCGTCGGGAGCCCCGCACGTGGCCGTGTCGGGTACCTTTCATAAAGCGGCCCTGGGGTGGGACTGCCGCCCCGTGGGGCCGAGCCGGTGGGTCAGCAGAAGGCACACTCCTCTCCGGCATCACCTGCCCAGGTGCCTCGCCAGGCGGACCCAGGCCTCCCTCACGCCGGCCCGTGCCCCGGGCGCCTCAGCAGGGCTTTCAGGGGCCGGACCTGCTCCAGGGGAGGAGCCCCAGCGGCCGTGGCCTCTCTTCCCTCCGCTTGCATGAACGTGAGTGAGTGACTTGACCTTCAGGCCCCTGCACAGAAAGTGAGGCACCCAGGTCCTCAGTCCAATTCTGACGTCCCAGAGCCTCTGAAAACGGAATGGATTTGTCACAGATTTGGTGCCAGAACCTGACCTGGACTGAGGTGATGCTGTTTTCAGTCCCTGTTCCATGTGGTGTGTCTCGCCGCAGACGGTAATTCCTGTGGTTCTTGCAGGTGCTGCCCCCGACTTCACTGGGAGCGTTACGTAATGCACACCGCACACAGGATTTCCTCCCTAACTTCCAGAGTATTCTGACCTCCAGCACAACTGGCTTTGGTTTGGGGTGAGGGGCTGTGGCTCCGGGGTCAGCCTGTCTGCGAACCTCCTGGCGGCTCCCAGCACCCAGCCAGCAGCTGGCTTCGCCCTCGGCACCTCACTGTGCACACCTTCCCCGGGGCGTTGCTTTCCCAGCACCTCGGTGCTCTGCGTGGCGGCCTCGCGGCTCAGACAGTCCAGTGTTTTCTATCGTCAGCATCCGCTGCGCCCGCCCTGGGTATCTATCCATCATCCCTGCATGCATCTGGGCCAATGTCACCGGGAGTGAGTGTGTGCGGGACCTGGCCCTGCGGGCAGAGTGAGAATCAGTCCTAGAAAGAGAAAACTGGGAAGTTTGTTTTTGAGGAAGCTATTTTGTTACATTCAAACCAAGAGGAGAAGGCGTGTTAGGAGGCAGCTTAGCCCCAGCCCCCTGCAGGCTCCCAGAGGAGCTGGGATGCTCGAGGGCGTGGAGGACCCTTGCGCTTTGGAGCGATGGTGTCTGGGAACCGCAGTGTTAGCTTCCTGTTTCCTTTTCTTTCTTTTTTTAATTGATTTTAGAGAGGAAGGGAGAGAGAGAGAAACACCAATGAAGAGAAGAATCATTAATCTGCTGCCTCCTGCATGCCCCCTACTGGGGATGGAGCCCGCAACCCGGGCCTGTGCCCTGGCTGGGAATCGAACCGTGACCTCCTGGTTCCTAGGCCGACACTCAGCCACGGAGCCACGCGGGCCGGGCTGGAGCAGCCTGTTCTTTTTTTTGCCGTGAACCCTCACCCGAGGACATTTTCCACTGATTTTCCAGAGAGAGGGAGAGACACAGAAACATGGATGTGAGGGAAACACATCAATTGGTTGCCTCCTGCACGAGTCTTGACCAGGGCCCAGGCCAAGGGAGGAGCCTACATCCAAGATACATGCCCTTGACCGGAATTGAACCCGGGACCCTTTGGTCCGCCGGCCGATGCTCTGTCCACTGAGCCACACCGGCCAGGGCTGAAGCAACAGCCTATTCTTAACACAGGTTTTGTGGTCTGCTTTACCTGGAACTCACGGCTTTTGCCTTTTGCTAGGAGACTTCCTGTGTGCCAGAACTGACCCTCCAGGACAGGAAAATGTGGGTGCTCCCCGGCTGTCTCACGCCCCCCTGCACCCCGAGAAGCCTGGGAGATTGTGGCCGCCCTTGGCTGAGCAGAGTCTGTATTGAGAGGGACACGTCTCTAAACGCTTCATTATGGTCCTCAGTTTTCTTTCCTTTGGGCCTGGAGGGAGTGTTTGCTCTACGTGTATAATTGGTGCCTTTTGGTTTCAGGAATTTGGGGAGTGGGTGGCTAGTTGTGATGTGATCACCACCACCGCCAGCCCCACTGGGGGCCCTGGGAGGCTGAGCACACTGGTGCTCGCTCGGCGTGGCCGCTCCTCCGTGGTGGGAGGAAGAGTTCATACCTCGTGGCCTGGTGGGCTGATGGGGACCCGGACACCAGACGTCTCAGCGACTTAGAGCAGCAGTCGCCGACCTTTCGGGTCGCGCGGACCACTGGTTAGCGACCGCTGGTTTAGAGTGTGGAAGGTTCCTAACTCTTTCTAGGGAGCGGTGCACACCGAGACAGTCTCAGGTAGATGACACAGTCATGGTCCTGGTGCGTCGGTCCCTGGGCCGGGAGCCCCTGGAGTGGGCCCCCCACTGGACTGCAGACAAGCCCTCCGTGGAGCTGCGGCCTGCTGGCCCTCCTGGCTGCGGGCAGGGAGCGGGGAGGAGGCAGCCGCCGCTGTGGTCCCGTTGCACATGTGCGAGGACAGCTCCACATGCATGTTTCATGTGTGTCCCACAGGCATCGGTCAGCAATGCCTCTGACTTCGGGATCTGCCTCCTATAGAAATGGGGAGACTTGGGGATGAGCTCCCCCGCCCCCAGGAAGGCAGGCCTCCTAGAGACTCGCGCTCAGACTGGGCCCGTCCAGAGGAAGTGTGGGCGCTGCCTTCGCGGCTCAGAGCCCCGCAGGGTGGCGGGTGCAGGCACCACGCTGCTTTCGGTTTCAGCGGCGTGTGATCTGGGCCAGTGGTTTTAAGGGAGCCTTTCAAGTCCAACCCCGCTCCATCCCCGTGTCCTCGTTACAGTGGCGATGGGAAAAGGCCACTGGCCGGGCCATGCTGGTCGCGGGTGTGTGCGAAGGTGTCCCCCAGGGACGCTGGGCGGTGTCTGGAAACCCCCTGGCTGGTGGGTGGGGCTGGTGTCGAGTGAGCACCGCCCGAGCCGGTAAACACCGGGATGCCCAGGGCAGCCCCACAGCGGAGAGCTACCTGGCCCAGGTGTCGGGGTGCCCGATGTGCTCCTTGATCCAGGGCATGTGTGACTGTTCGGGCTTCACATTGTGAAGGTGAGGTGCTTCCTACAACATGGTCTTTAGCTGTAGATGAGGTCGTAAAGAGTAAAGAATGCGTTTAATTTGCACTGTCACACGGGCCTGCTCTGAGTGTATTAAAATGCGCAGGGGGCACTCAGAGGTCAGGGGCCCGGGGCAGAGGCCAGAGGCCCGGCTGTCCGTCAGGCTGGTGTGGCCAAGCCCTTCCTAGAAACCATGGGTTAAATGAGGCTTTGGTCACAGGACGCGAGTGTTTGAGTAGGAACCATCAGCATCGAGGACTTCTCCCGTGGCTCCCCGTGCCCCGGTTTGTCCTTAGCCCGTGGCTCCCCGTGCCCCGGTTTGTCCTTAGCCCATGGCTCCCCGTGCCCCAGCTCCAGCCGGTGTGTTCACCTCCCTCCTGGCCGAGCGCTGGGGGTGCCGGCACCGCCCTGAGCGCCAGGGACCCAGCAGGACGGGCGCGGCTCCCGCTGCCGTGAGGCCGGTGTGGCCGGGACAGATGGGGAGGCCAGTGCAGCTGCAGAATAGAGCGGGATTGAGCTGGTCTGGGGCTCACTGACCGGGCCGGCCAGGGAAACGCCCTGTGTCCATGGCCTGAGGCTCCAGCGTGTTCACTTCGCTGTCGCCTACCCTGTCCCGTGGCTCCTGAGCCCTCCCCACCCGCCTCCGGGTGCTGACGCCGGAGGGCTGGGCAGCACCCAGGGTCCCCGCCTGCCTGGTCTCCCACCCAGTCCAGCCTCGCCCCCGAGGAGCCTGCCCCCCAGTGCTGGGCCCTGCCCGCCACCCTCAGATGGGAGCTGCTCCTCACCGGGTGCGGGGACGGGAGGAGCAGGCGCACAGGGACCGCCCTCTGAGAGCTGGGGTTTTGCATGGGGGTTTCTGTCAGTTATTTTTTCCTCACCTTCTGGAGCCCGAGCAGAGCCCAGGCCGGGGTGGGGGTGGGGAGGGCAGACAGCGCTGATCCCTGCAGGGTGCCCCCCCCCCCGCCCCCCAGAGCTCAGAGGGCAGCCCGTGCTGGTGGTCTCGGCGGCCTGGCCCAGCGTGCGAGCGGGGCTGGAGGACGGGCATTGCCCTCACAGCCTCCCCTGGTCCCCAGGCCTCCCCTGCCCTCAGGCCTCCCTGCCCTCAGGCCTCCCCTGCCCTCAGGCCTCCCTGCCCTCAGGCCTCTCCTCCTCCTCAGGCCTCTCCTCCTCCTCAGGCCTCCCCTGCCCTCAGGCCTCTCCTCCTCCTCAGGCCTCTCCTCCTCCTCAGGCCTCCCCTGCCCTCAGGCCTCCCCTCCTCCTCAGGCTTCCCCTGCCCTCAGGCCTCCCCTGCCCTCAGGCCTCCCCTCCTCCTCAGGCCTCCCCTGCCCTCAGGCCTCTCCTGCCCTCAGGCCTCTCCTCCTCCTCAGGCCTCCCCTCCTCCTCAGGCCTCCCCTCCTCCTCAGGCCTCTCCTCCTCCTCAGGCCTCCCCTCCTCCTCAGGCCTCTCCTCCTCCTCAGGCCTCCCCTGCCCTCAGGCCTCTCCTGCCCTCAGGCCTCTCCTCCTCCTCAGGCCTCGCCTCCTCCTCAGGCCTCCCCTGCCCTCAGGCCTCTCCTGCCCTCAAGACTCTCCTCCTCTTCAGGACTCTCCTGCCCTCAGGCCTCCCCTCCTCCTCAGGGCTCCCCGGCTCCTCAGGGCTCTCCTCCTCCTCAAGCCACTCCTCCTGCTCAGGGTCCCCTCGCCCTCAGGCCTCTCCTCCCCCTCAAGCCTATCCTCCGCCTAAGGGCTCTATTGCCGTTCAAAGCTCTACTATCCTGAGGCACTCTCCTCCTCCTCAGGGCTCACCATCT
>NW_005871658.1:348654-386719 GCF_000147115.1 Myotis lucifugus
CTCCTCCTCAGGCCTCCCCTGCCCTCAGGCCTCTCCTCCTCCTCAGGCCTCCCCTCCTCCTCAGGCCTCTCCTCCTCCTCAGGCCTCTCCTCCTCCTCAGGCCTCTCCTGCCCTCAGGACTCCCTGCCCTCAGGGCTCTCCTCCTCCTCAGGCCTCCCCTGCCCTCAGGCTCTCCTGCCCTCAGGCTCTCCTCCTCCTCAGGCCTCCCCTCCTCCTCAGGCCTCTCCTCCTCCTCAGGCCTCCCCTCCTCCTCAGGCCTCTCCTCCTCCTCAGGCCTCTCCTCCTCCTCAGGCCTCCCCTAGCCTCAGGCCTCTCCTGCCCTCGGGCCTCTCCTCCTCATCAGGACTCCCCTCCTCCTCAGGCCTCTCCTCCTCCTCAGGGCTCCCCTCCTCCTCAGGCCTCTCCTCCTCCTCAGACCTCTCCTCCTCCTCAGGCCTCTCCTCCTCCTCAGGCCTCTCCTGCCCTCAGGCCGAGTCCAGCCGCCTCAGTCTTGCCCCGTGAGGCGTGCAGGAGGGCGCACTCCAGGTGCCATCCTGGTGACGGTGTGGGTGAGTGGCCGTCTCCTGGGCGGCAGGACACGGGAAGTGGGCGCCAAGGCTCCGTGTGGCCTGTCCCTTACTTGCCTAGGCGGGCGGCATCGTCTGTGTCCAAATGGACCCTGAGTGTAAATGGAGGCCTGGTCCGGAGCGCAGGGAGCCTAGTGGCCGCCGAGAGGAGGGGTCTGAGAAGCCAGTTCAGGGGACATGCTGGTTCCAGTCCTGTAAATGATTGTGTGTTTGTCGAGGCTTGTAAAGATAAGTAAAGAAGAACATGTAACAGGACCATCAGTGGCCCACGAAGCCTAAAATATTTATTACCTGACCATTTATAGCAGAAGTTTGCTGACTCTTGGCTGCAGGTGTTAGGAAATGCTTTACGAAGCCTCAAACTTGAGCAGGCATTTCATGGGATAAATGACATTTTGATTTTCAGGGCAGCAGGGTGAAGGGGAGAGGCGCAGGGGTGATGGGAAAGGCAGGAGGGGGCACAGGTGCTGTCCGTCAAGCCGTGCGGTGGGCTGTGCTGGGCACGGAGGGGCCAGGGATGGGGGGGGTGGGGGAGGTCCTGCCTCACCTACACACAGCAGGTGTGAGTGCAGCTGGCGGGGCCTGCACCCTCGGAGCGTTTTCCAATGGTGCAGCACATTCTTGTTGTCCCTCGCATTTATTTTTTATTAAATGTTTAAAATTACATTTATTGGGGTGACGGTGGTTAATTGGACCATACAGGTTTCAAGTGTGCGTTTCTGTGGCGCATGATCTGTGTGTCGCATTGCGTGCCCACCAGAAGCCCTTGAGGAGGAGATGTGATGCCAGGATGGTCGCTGGCTGTGGGAACGGAAATCAGCATTCCTTTTCCCCGAGGCGCGCTCCTCGCGAGGGCTGGTGCCTGGCAGGCAGCTGCCTGTGGCATCCAACGTGCAGGTGGGTCTGGATCCCTGGGGTGAGGTCGGGATCGGCGATGCTTCCCACGCTTGCGCACGGTTTCCGCCCGGCAGCGGCTGCGTGTGATGTGCCAGTGATCCCTGCACTGAGGACGCGCCAGGACCTCAAGGAAGGCGGCCCGTCCTTGCTGAGTCAGTCACTGTGTCCCCGCTGCCGGGCGTCTGCGTGGAGGATTCGGTTTGTGTGGGACATCGCTGCCTGGGCTGGATGTGTTCTCCCAGAGGTGGCGGGTGGAGCAGGTGCCCGGGGCAGGAGACGCCCTGAGTCCCAGGGGCGGGAGGTCTGTGGGAGCGGAGGCCCCCGGCCGCTTCGCTGCAGAGGGAGGGGACGCTGGGCACGGGCTGTAGAAGTGTGCTCACCCACAAAATCCACGGAGGTAGCAATAGCAAAAACACGTTTTCCCATCACCCCCCACGGCTGCACTTAGGTGTGTAGTCTTTTTTAAAGTTTTTTGTTACTCCTCATCCGAGGATATTTTTCCATTGATTTTTTAGAGAGAGTGGAGGCGGAGAGACAGAGAGAAACATTGATGGGAGAGAGACACATCGATTGGTTGCCTCGTGCACGGGGATCGAGCCTGCAACCAAGGTACATGCCGTTGACCGGAATGGAACCTGAGACCCTGCGGGCCAGCGCTCTACCCACGGAGCCACACCGGCCAGGGCTAGGTGTATAGTCTTTGAGGCTTTTCGGTGTGGACACACCGGGAGGCTCAGGCCCTGACGGTGTGCACTATGCCTGGCAATGAGAGGCGTGCGGCAGGGGCGGGGGTTGCTGCTCCCACGCTCCTCCCAGGGCCCCCTGCTGCTCGCCGTCTGCGTGGCTTCCCTCCTGTGGCCGCTCTCACGGTCCCCCAGCAGGGTGCGGACTGTGGCCCACAGTCAGAGCCTGGCCCCGGAGGACGACGGTGTTCGGCCTTCTTTCGGCCCCTTGATTTGGTGCTCAGCTTCATCCAGGGGGGCTCGGATGGGCGAAGGTTGTGCAGAGGACACTCCAGCCAAATAGCAGTTAGGTGCCTTCAGAACGAAGCCTGGTTTGCACTCGGGTCATCCCTGAGGCCTCCCGACAGGTCCTGGGAGGTCAGGGCCCTGCCCGCCCCTCGGGACTGGTCCACCCAGAGCCTGTCGTCCCACCCAGCCCCTGAGCGTTGCGTGGTCTTGGGATGCAGCCGTCGCCCTTCGTGTGGCTGTCTCCCCTTCCCCAGGACACCTTGTCTGGGAGGTTGGCCCCTTGGTGTTAGCAAGGAGCACGTGGGTGCTGTGGACGTCACCACGGCGTCACTCACGGGACTGGCCTCCGAGTACAGGCACCCTCTCGCTGTGCGTCCCGAGAACCGCGCTGCCTTCATACCAGAAACTTAGTGTTCCGGAACAGGCGTGTGTGCGCGTGCATGTGCTTGTGTGTATGTGTGCATGTGCGTGTGTATGTGTGTGTGCGTGTGTGAATGTCTTGTTTGTTTAAAAAAGGCCAGTGTGTTCATGGTAGAATATTTAGAAAATGCAAATATTTCCCATTGACTCACCACTGTTAATGTTTTGGTGTATGTCATTCATCTCTTTTGGGGGCATAATCTTAGGCATTTTTACAAAAATAGGAATGTATTTAAATAATTTTTAGTTTTTAAAAACACCCTTTTAAAATGAAAACAAAACAAAACAGTTTTTTTTTATTAAAACAGGAATTCCCATTCAGGAAAATTGTTAAATAGATAAATCGAGATACAAAAATACAAATACAATCCTGCCCTCTCCGATCACTTCTAAGCCATGCTTGGGGCATACCAATGTTTTCTTTTTATAAAAATACTAGAGGCCTGGTGCATGAAATTCATGCATGGTTAGGGTCCCTAGGCCTGGCCAATGATCAGGGTCCATCTGGGGGGCAACCGGTGGGGCGATCGGGGGGCCACTGCTGGCACCCACCTTGGCCGGCCTGGCACTGCCCGCTTGCTGGCCTCGCCTGCCGCCACCGCCGCTGGTCACCTCCCTCTGCAGGGCGACCAGTGGGGTGATGGGGGGGCCCTCCCTGCTGGCACCCGTCTTGGCTGGCCTGGGGCCTATGGGTGGGGGGCAGCTCCTGTGTTGCATGTCTGTCCCCTGGTGGTCAGTGTGCATTATAGCAACTGGTCGTTCCACTGGTCACTTGCCGTTCAGTCGATTTGCATATTAGGCTTTTATTATATAGGACAATTCTATATTTTATAATTTGCTTTTTCATATAATAGCTTTATTGAGATGTAGTTTACATATAGTCTTCAACTTTTTAAAGTGTATCATCCAGTCATTTTTACTATATTCAAAAATTTTACAATGATCACCACTTTCTAATTTTAGAACATTTTCATAATCCGGAAAAGAAACCTTGTACTCATTAACTGTCACTCCCATTCTCCTCTCCCCAGCTCTAGGCAGTCATTAATCTATTTCCTGTCCCTATTGATTTGCCATTTCTGGAAATTTCATACAAATGAAATCGTACAGTATGTGGTTTTTGGCCACTGATTTTGTCCGGGTAGCGTATGTTTTCAGGGTTCACCCATTTTGTAGCATGTCTCAGTAATTCCTTTTTATAGGCATGTGATACCCCACTGTACGGAGACACCACCTTTGTTTTCTGTTCATCAGCTGGTGGGCATGGGGTTGTTCCCTCTTTTCGGATATTATGAATGATGCTGCTAAGAACAGTCCTGTACTAGTTCTTGTGAGGACCTAAGTATTTATATCTGTTGTATATATTGCTGGGCCATCGGTAACTCTATGTGTAACATTTTGAGGGACTGCCAGGCTGTTTTTCAGAGCAGCTGGGATATCAGCAATGTGTGCGATTTCCAGTTTCTCCACATCTCCACCACCATTTGTTATTGTTCATTCATTTTACTTTAGACATCCTAGTGTGTGTGAAGTGGTCTCACACTGTGGTTTTGTTTTGTATATTCCTAAGACTAATTATGTTAAGCACCTTTCCATGTGCTAATTGACCATTTAGATATCTTCCTTGGGAAAGTGTCTACTCATATCCTTTGCCCATTTTAAAACTTGGTTATTTGTCTTTTTGTTACTGAGTTATAAGGGTTCTTTATATATAATTTCTTTATCAGATATATAAATTATAAATATGTTCTCCCATTCTGTGGGGTGTCTTTTCACTTTCTTGGTGTTGTCCTTTGGTACACAGAAGTTTTTAGTGTTGATGAAATCAGTTTAACTATTTTTTTCTTTAGTTGCTTGTGCTTTTGGTGTCATATCTAAGAAACCATTGCTTAGTCCAAGAGCATGAAGATTTAAACCTGTTTTCTTCTAAGAGTTACATAGTTTTAGCTCTTGCCTTTAGGCTGTGATCCATTTTGAGTTAAAATTTATGTATGGTGTGAGGTAGGGGTTCGGTGTCATTCTGATGCATGTGGTTGTCCATTAGTTGAGAAGACTACTCTTTTCCCTTTGTCAAAAATTAATTGACTACAAATGTAAGGGGTTATTTCTGAACTCTCAATTCTCTTCTTTTCTATTATATGTCCATCCTCATGCTAATACGCTCTTGATTACTCAGCTTTATAGCAAGTTTGAAACGGGGGACTTGAGAATCCTCCAAATTGGTTCTTTTTAAAGATTGTTTTGTCTATTCTAAGTCCTTTGCATTCCCTTGTTCGTTTTAGGGTCAGCTCATCAAAATATAACTTTCTCTTTCACTTGCAGACTAAGGAAAAAGAAAATGTTCATGATATAATCCCGTGTTGTCCGCTATAGTAACCCTGTGGCTGGTGGGCACGTGGAGTACAGCCTGTCCACACTGCCATGTGCTCTAAGTGTGAGCTTACACCAGGTTTTGAAGAGCTAATGTGGAAAAAAGAACAGAAAACATCTCAAATAATTGTTTATATTGATTACACATTGAGTGGTAAAATTTTATATTGGGTTAAATAATGTATATTACATAAGTTTGCCTATTTTTATCTTTTTTATGTGACTACTAGAAGATTTAAAATTATTTATGTGATTCTTATATTTATGCATTTTTTTTTGTTAATCCTCACCTGAGGGTATTTTTACCATTAGATTTTTTAGAGAGAATGGAAGGGAGGGGGAGAGACAGAGAGAGAGAAACATCTTTGTGCGAGAGACACATCGACTGGTTGCCTCCTGCACTTGCTCCCAAACCCCTGGGGCTGGGGATTGAACCTGCAACCGAGGTACGTGCCCTTGACTGGAATTGAACCTGTGTCCCTTCAGTCTGTGAGCCAATGCTCTAACCACTAAGCAACCGGCTAGGGCCAGACGTGTTTTTTACTAGCATCACATATTATTTGGTTGATTATGTGATGATTATGTAATTGTGTCAAAGTTTCTTTCTATTTACTGAGGTATAACTGACACAACATTATAGTAATTTCAGGTGTATAACATAGTGATTAGATATATGTATATACTATGAAATGGGCACCACAGTAAGTCTATTTAGCATCCAACATCCTGCATAATTATAGAATTTTTTTCTTGTGGTGAGAACTTATCAGATTTACTCTTAGCAACTTCCAAATGTGTAATAAACAGTGTTGCTAGCTGGGCTCCATGCTGTGCGCTCCACTGCCAGGGTTTGTTTTGTACCCAGAAGCGAGCCTGTTTGCCTCCCTTCATCCCCTCCACCCACTCCCTGCCCTGCCTCTGGGCACCTGTCTGTCCTCCCTCTGGACCCCCGTCTGTCCTCGTGGTCTATGAGCTCGTCTTTTTGTTTTTTAGGCTCCACTTATGAGCCAGTCATTGGCACTTGTCTTTCTCTGACTCAGTTCACTTAGTGTGATGCCCTCGAGGTCCATCCGTGTTGTTGCAAATGGCAAGATTTCATTCATCTTTATGGCCAAGTCAGCTTCCTGGTTCCGTTCTCTGTCCTTGGACACTTAGGTTGTTTCCAGTGGCCTCAGCCTCGCACAGCCAGGCCCTCGGCCCGCCGTCGGCCGTTCCTGGGGTGCCGCCAGGACGCAGGTCACCAGGAGGCCGTGGGAAATGTGGGCTGGACTTCTGCGTCTGGGGCACGCAGACTAGCGTTAGTGTCAAGTACGCGGATGACGGTTTCACATTAACACAAGATAATGTTTCCCAATAAGGCTGTGAACAGATTCAACAAATATTGACACCCCCCCCCCCCCCACCCCCGCCATGAGCCAGGCTCTGTTCCAAGAGCTGGCGATGCAGCGGTGAATGAGTCCAACCTGTAGCCAACGGGTTGGCCAGTCAAGACACCAGTGAGCCGCCAGTTAGGGCTGCGAGGCGGGAAGCAGGCGCTGGCCCAGGCTGCCGTGGGCATGCCGCCTGCAGAGCGGTCAGGGAGGGCCTTTCGGAGCAGCTGCATTTGAGCAGGGACTGAACGAACAGGGCGGGGCCGTGCGGAGGTCTGGGCGCCGGGTCAGGGAGGACAAAGACCTCCAAGTGGGGAAATGCTTGGCGTGGTTTAGGAACTGCACGGAGGCCAGAGTGGCGGGAGCTGGGTGGGAAGTGGAAGGATTCGGAACACGCTTTGAAGATGGAGTAGACAGTCTTTGCTGATGGGTGGGTGTGGTGTGTGTGCCCTGAGCCACGTGCTGAGCCAGGGGTTGTCAGAGTGGGTCCAGGGTGTTGGTGATAGGGTACCAGTCGGAAGTCAGAGCAGGTGGGGCTGGGACGCACATTTGGGGCTAGGAGAGGCCACATGGGCCTCGAGCCGGTGGAGTGAGAGGTGACCATTGGATTCGGAAACGTGGAGGTCTTGGGCCTGGGCAGGGGATGGCGTAGGCCGTGGTGGGTGAGCTTGTCCGGGGATGTGTGCATGGACAACTCCTTGAAAGCACAGGATGCTGGGGGTGGGGAGCTGGGGGCAGACTGGCTCCCGTGCGCTGGTGGGAGGGGCTGGAGAGGCTGGGGGCTGGGGTGCGCGGCTGAGGGCCAGGGGAGAGGGCGGGGCGTTGGCAGGCCTTTCCTGAGAAAACATCCGACTGCCTGTGTCAGAAGCTGAGAGGGATGGGACGGAAGGGTCGTGTAGTCTCCGTTACGGAGTTAAATGTAACATTTGCATGAATTTTTAATAGGAAACCTATGGTTTTACATAAATTGAGTCACTTTAAAGTGCTTGCCCTCAGGGTTCCTTCTCCTGTGCCTTTGGGGGTACTTTGGTGGAGAAGTTTGAGAAGCCACTTCATTATTGGGTTCTGTGGTTCTGTCGTTAAATCTCACCCAGGTGAGCATTTAACCTAAAGAGTGTGAGAGTCACTTACCCATTCTGTTAGCCGTATAGAGCTCTGGCAGCTGCCCCAGATGGCCCTCCACTGTGCATCTTAACAGCCGCTTGGCAAGCCCTCCATGCTGCGGGGGGCAGGGGCGGGGAGGCCGCGGGGAGCTCGGGCGTCTGGCAGGACGGCGTGCCCTTGATGCCCACCCTTTCCCGGGCGAGGCTGTGGAGGAGGACAGGGCCCGAGGGCAAGCCCCTTCGAGGACATCGCAGTGGAACAGTTTCCGGTTTTAACAGATCGCACTCTGGGAAGGCGGCTTGTGCGAGCCAGCCTCCGGCAGTGCTTCACCAACTGTGATGACGGCTTCTTCCCTGTTCTTGCATCGCCTGCTTTCTTTCCTTTCCATGCAGCTTTAGTGTAAGCCCCCCTCCCAGGTAGGGCTCCCCCTCCCACAGGGGGCACCACGAACAGTTAGATCACCGCGCACAGTGACCTGGCCTGGAGTGTGTGCGGGCCCAGTAGGTCCCTCCTGGGGCAGGTGCATGGCCGAGGCTGCGGGAGCTGCTTGGTAGCTGGTCATTTGGTTGCAGGACCAGGCCATGTTGCTTCCAGTTCTCCGCAGCCTCCTGGGCCGCTAGCGTGGCGGGGCCTGCGCCTTCCCTGAGCCGGGGCCTGCCCCTGGGCCCCAGACCCCCATCCTAGGGCTGGCTTCCCCGACCACCCTCACCCTCGCACAGCCGCTGAGTGTTCGCCTTCCCCCGGGCACCGGGCACCCTGTGCTCCCTCATCACTGCGGGGCAGGCCCCTGGAGGCGGGCACAGTGGCCTTGCTTCCAGCTGGCACACCCAGCCTCTGGGGAGGGCCGTGCCACACTCCTGCTCAGGGAGTTTGGGGAGCAAACAGCTGTACAAATCTGGACTTTAACTCCAGATTGCTGCGGCTCCGGGCGCCCGGCCATTACAGGGGCTCGCGGCCACTTCCCGCGTGCCTGCCTGGCCACAGTGGCTTGGAGTTTGGAATTTCTGGATCTTATTGTGGAATATGCTGGCCAGCACCTGGCAGCCGACACGAAGATGCTTGCAGCAGCAGGTCTGACTGTTGGCACCAAGTGGTGCAGAGACTGGGGTGACCTCGCGTGCGTCAGGGCCTGCCGCCCAGTGAGTTGGGGACCTCTTCTCAGAGATTTGGGGTTTCAGAATCACAGACCAGGGTGGTGGGCCTGACTCAGTGGAGGTCTGTCTGTCAGGCATGATGCCGCCCGCTGGGAGGGCAAGGGTGCTGGCTGCGTGGTGGGACGGGCACTGAGGCAGCCGTGGGTGCTGGCGGGTGCTAGCACCTTCCTGCTTCTGAGACGTGTGCTGTGCCGGTGCTGACTTCCCATGTGTCCACACAGGGCCTGGCACACGGCACGGCCTCCAGCAGGGAGTGTGGGGAGTGGCCGCCTGGACCATCCTGCGCCCCTTCCGTGGGTCTGGCGCGGGTCAAGGGCAGAGAGGGAGGCTCAAGACAAGGCTCCCACTCCTGAGCCTCTGCGCCCTGTGCCCTCGCTGTGGGCATCACACCTGGCAGGCCAGTCCTTGGTCCACACTCGCACTCTGCCCCGTGGCTGGCCAAGAGCTTCAACGTTAGAGGGACTTCATGTACGTTTCCTGAATTTTAAAATATGAGTATACTGTTATTTTAAGATCCATTTTTGATGTAGGTAGATATCTTTTTTAAAAACTACCTGTTTTCTGAAATGGTGCTTGCATTTTGAAGAAAATGTTTAATATCCAAGCTGCATGAAAGCCTGCCCATTTTGTTAGAAAATGAAGAGCCAATACTCAAATGTGCCTGGATCTGCATATTCTAAGCCTTTGAAGAGGACAGGGGGCAAACCAGTTTGTTCCCGAAGCAGATTTCACTGTTATTTCTGAAGTTTCCTGTGGACTTTGATAAACCCTGTAGAATGTGTTAGCTCACATCTGAGCGTGTGTAGTAAAGATTCTCCTTTCAACTTAGAATTGTTTCTGTCCACGGTACGTGACCTGAGGTTTAATGAGCATGACACTGAATCAGAAGCACACATTCAGTGTTTCAGATTTTATCAGCTACTACCGCTTCAAAAGACTTAAAATGCCTTTGTAATAGATTGTAAGGTACTTAGGATGAGAGTTTGTATTGTACAACTTCCTTCAAGACACTCTGGTGAGCATGGTGGCAGGACAAGGGGCGTGGTGAATATTTGCAAATAGTTTGTTTATCAGGGTTCAAAAGAGACTCCTTGTGTTTTATAATTCCCCTTTTTTGGGAACCAACCTATAATGTAAAAAATATCTGGTGGCATAATCTTTGCTCTCATGGATTATGTTTATGGAATTGGAAATGTGTGATTCCTCAGAGTGGGCGTGTTCCGCAGTCTAAATGTTTGCATCTGCACTGCATGTGTAAACATGTCAGTTTCCAAGTAGCCTTTGCAGTATCTCTATATATAAAAGGCTAATATACTAAGTGTCCGTCCGTCCGGTCGCTATGATGCGCACTGACCACCAGGGGGCAGACGCTCAATGCAGGAGCTGCACTGATGCGCACTGGCCATTTACAGAGAAACAGAGTTTCAGTCCACAGACCTGGCGCCCACAAGCAACACTCAGCTTCCCCCAGGTGGGACACAGGCCCGCCACCTCCCCAGAGCAACAGTCCACCAAATTGCAGCCAATGCTGCCGAGACCCCATGGTGCAAAATGCGGCCCACAGCACAGCCCAGCCTGGAAACGGGTGGCTGTGGGTGCCGGGTAATGATGTCACATAGCAATGCCCGGCTTCTTCTCCCTAGCGACTAGCCTCCTTGGAGTTTCTTCAGCCCAGGAATACAACTTACTTCATAGCCAGGTGCAAGCATTGTACACTTTAACCAAATGTCTGTGAAGCATTTTCCCGTGCCTCATCTCATTTGATCCTCACAGAAGTCCTGGAATAGATAGATAGGAGACTCAGTGGAATCCTATTTTCTTTTCATTAGCTGGAAAATGGAGATTTAGAAAGCTTAGAAACTTGACCCAACTGAAAAGAAGGAAGAAATGGTGGACCTTGAAAATGACCTCAGGTTTTCTCACTGCACAGAATATAGTCAAACACTGCTGCAGTTAAATATTTTACCCTTTGTTCTCCCTGCAGGATCTACAATAATAATCTGCTTCATGTTGATATTTACTGCTGTGTTGCTGACAATTACCTGAAAGAGAAGTTGGGGTGCTTCACTGGGCTGGAAAAAGTTTAGCTACATCAGAAAGCAGGTCTATTTAAGCAAGTATATTCTATGTCTATAAAAGGCTAAGTTGACTCACGCATGCGTGATACATATAAAGCTCTCGCTGGCACCCGTTGCACGCGTGTGTTTCGATCTGTCATTGTCGATCGTGAATTTGGTTGACACTTCTATTATAGAGAAAGGGCGAATAGCAGTATTAAAATATTTCTCCAATTAATTTCCTTTAAATGTGCATGAATCCGTGCACCAGGCCTCTAGTTGTAGTATATTACAGAAGGCTTTTTAAAAGGTCCAGAAACGTGTTATGTGTTTAAGTGCTTAAATATTTTCTTCTACTGGGATTAAAAAAAAAAGCTAAGATTTTTCATTTAGGTTTTTTTTGTTTGTTAATCCTCACCCATGGATATTTTTCCCATTGATTTTTAGAGAGAGTGGAAGGGAGAGGTAGAGAGAGAGAAACATCGATGTGAGAGAGAGATATCAATTGGTTGCCTCCTGCATGTGCTCCATCCAGGGTCGGGGATTGAACCTTCAACCCAGTTACATGCCCTTGACTGGGCATCGAAGCCGCCACACTGGGCAGGGCTTGCAGAGGTTTTTAATGCCACTGAGGCAGTGGGAGGCTCCGCTAACGCTTCCGATGGTATCATCATTTTGGAAAAACCATTTCACTGTAGGGGTGTTCACAAAAGCTAGAGCCTTTCTGGCCGGTTTGACATTGCTTAGCTATATAGGCAGCAAGCGGTGCAGTGTCAAACCAATTCAGAATCACTCATGTTGTCCGCGTGCAGATTTCCTGTACTCAGTATTTAAACTGCAAACCTACCAGCCTGAGTGATTCGAAATACAGTAGCATAAGAAGAATTAGATCTACCAACCAGAAAAGTGTGCATATCTAAAGTAGTTTCTTTTCTTGATTTTGGTTAAGTTAGCAGAAGTATCTTCACATCTGTAATTTCTGGTAACTTAATGAGAACACGCTGAACTTTTGGGTCGCAATAAATTTCCCATTATGTAAAACATCTTCCACGCTGGCTGACTCATTGTGAGTGATGAGCAGGCACGATTGTCTTCCTGCGGAAAGTGGAAGCACACTACCGTAATGACACTTCGGGATCACGCACCGGCGCGGCCACACGCTGTGCCTGCGGGCCGGTGGCGGAGGGCTCGAGGTGGACAGACACAGGGGAGCGCCCGGGCGAGGTGTCCGTCAGTGAGCTGGGGGTTTATGCAGGGCTTACTTCGGTTTTTATGAGAGTTTGTTTTTCTTTTTATTGATTTCAGAGAGGAAGGGAGGAGAGAGGTAGAAACATCAGTGATGAGAGAATCATTGATCAGCTGCCTCCTGCACGCCCCACACTGGGGATCGAGCCTGCAACCCGGGCATGTGCCCTGACTGAGAATCGAACCATGACCTCCTGGTTCATAGGTCGACGCTCAACCCCTGAGCCACACCGTCTGGGCTGTTTTTACCAGTATGTTCAGTTAATGAATGTGTTTTCTTTGACTTATTGACTTCAGTTTTATAAATATTTCTGGTTTTTAAAGCCCAAGTGGTTTTGTTTATTTCATAATAGAAAGAACTAAGTACATGCACACTTTCTGGTGGTGATGGTGGGGTTGATGATTTTCCTAGTGATGCTCTTTCATGTTTAAAAGTGCTACCTTTGTAGACGTTTGTAATTGATGTTTAGCATTACAGTTGCAATCAGTTTTTTTCTTGAAAAACTGTTAGGCTCTGAGATTTGTGGGAGAAAAAGTTACTAAAAACAGTTACGAGTTTAACTGCAAGAAGCTTATTTAAAATTATTTGTTTTCTTTTTATTTATTTAAAAATATATATTTTTCTAATATATATTTTTATTGATTTCAGAGAGGAAGTGAGAGAGAGAAACATCAATGATGAGAGAGAATCATTGATCAGCTGCCTCCTGTACACCCCACACTGGGGATCAAGCCTGCAACCCGGGCAGGTGCCCTTGACCGGAATCGAACCTGGGACCCTTCAGTCCGCAGGCCGACGCTCTATCCACTGAGCCAGATCAGTTAGTGCTAAAATTATTTGGAAGGGATACCCCCCAAATAATGCAATTGGGGAAACGTTTTCTTTCTTTATTTCTTTGAGATATGAGCTGCACCTCATTAAGTGATGTGAACTCAGATGTTTTGCCATTGACTGGATTGTGTCAGGTTTTTAAAAAATAACTTGATTGAGATAGTCACATACCGCACACACAATTCATCTCTCCTTGCGCCCATTCCGTGGCTTTAGTATGTTCACAGGGTTGTGCCTTCATTGGACACTTGGTGTAATGGACCGTGTACTGCGGGTCTTTGCACTCGGCAGGGTGTTCCCGGGGTCCATCCGTTGAGTAGCTGAGCGGCTGCCGGTTGTTCCTTTTGCTGCCCAGTCTGTCCACTGTGGACGGCACCAGGCTGATGCACGCGGCAGTCCCTGGGTGAACACTCGGTTGTTCCCCTTGTTGGCTGTTGGGAATGTGTGCTGCTAGGAACGTCGTGTACAGGCGTTTGTGTGCACGTGTTTTCATTTCTTTTGGGTGTGTACCTAGGAGTTTGCATCTGTTTTTTTTTAAATTATCTTTATTGTTGAAAATATTACAGATGTCCCCTTCCCGTGCCCTCTACCTAAGAATATGTGTGGGTTTTTAATTGATTTTGAGAGAGAGGAAGCGGGCGGGGGGGTTGGGGTGGGGGGAAGAAACATTGATGTGAGAGAGAAACCAATGGGTTGCCTCCCATACATGCCCCGACCGGGGATCGAACCCACAGTCTAGGTATGTGCCCTGACGGGGAATCGAACCCGCAATGTCTGGATGTAGGGGACGACGTTTCAACCAACTGAGCCACCAGCTGCGGCTAGGTCTGCTTTTGGTGCTTCTTTGAGCTCCTGTTTGGTTCTGATTTAGGTTTGTGAAGAGGTTCTGTAACAGATAACGGCTTCTTGACCTTCCTGGTGACTCGGTGACTCTGTTTTATGCTTGAAACCCCTGGACGATCCTTTCCCCCCTCCCCACCCCACCCCCCAACCCCGTGCCTGTAGGATTATATGTTTTTGTTTGTTTTTGTTAATCCTCACCCAAGGATATTTTTTCCCTTGATTTTCAGAGAGAGTGGAAGGGAGGAAGAGGGGGAGAGAGGAAAACCATCAATGTGAGAGAGAGACATTAATTGGTTGCCTCCCGCATGCGCCCTGACCAGGGTTGGGATCAAACCTGCAACCGAGGTACATACCCTTGACCGAGAATCAGACCTGAGACCCCTCAGTGTGCAGGCCTGTGCTCTGACCATTGAGCACACCGGCTGGGCTCTAGTTTATATTTTTATGTTCTCCCCTCTTCTTCTTGGTGCCCAGCATCGGGCGGTTATGACGGCATGGTTTCATTTCCTTTAGCCAGTATGCCACTCACTCCTGCGGCTTTTTTCATGGGAATTTTGGTAACTGGGTTGCCTGTTTTTGAGGAAATAAACATCTTAAGATAGTAGTGATCCTCTTGAGCATTTTGTTAAGTGTCCAATGAGACCTACAGGGATGTTCCATAATTTGTATCAAATTCCTGTGAATGTACATTAACACTATTAGCTAATTGCCTGAGCTAGATTATGAATTTCATTACTGCTGTTTAATTAAGGAGCAGATTCTGCCATGGTCATTCCAGTTAATGGTGAGCGTCCTGCAGGTCTCTCGTCTCGTATTTAAACCGAGTGAGCCTTGGGAAGATTATTGTGAGCTTTGTGGATATTGTCTGTATTTTGTAACAGCAGTGCCTTACATTTTGAGAAGTGTATACTTTTGGGAACCTTTCACATGCATAATATCAGCTAAACCAAACGAACTCTCCCTCGCTGGTGTTTCCCAATGGTTAGTGTCAGCCCTAGTGTTGAAAGGTTTCGGGTTCAATTCTTGGTCAAGTACATGAACCTAGGTTGCAGGTTCGATCCCCAGCCCCAGTTGGGGCATGAGGGAGGCAACCAATCAATGTGTCTCTCTCACATTGATGTTTCTCTCCCTCCCTCCCTTCTTCTCTCCCTTCCACTCTCTCTAAAACTCAATGGGAAAAATATCCTGTGTGAGGATTAACAACAGAAATATCAGATGAACTCGCCTGCTGGAGTGTCAGCTGGTTGAGCTCCATTCCGTGCACCGACAGGTTGCCGGTAGGTTCTCTGTCAGGGCACACGCCTGGCTGCAGGTCTGACCCCCGGTGAGGGAGCATGGGGAAGGCAAGCAACCGATGTTTCTCCCTCTCTCCCTTCCTCTAGAGCTCTAAGCTTGTCCTCGGGTGACGACTAAAGAAAAGAGAAATCAAATGAGCTCTAAGGTTTGTAGGACAGGTCCTACTCCGTCCCTGTAGGCAAGAACTCCCAGGTCGGAAAGGGCAAGCAGTTGGTTGGGAGAAGTGCCCGGGGAGGCAGGGGCTGTGGGTGCCGAGTCCGAGCGCCAGCAGCTGCCGGCACAGCCGCGTGGGGCTCCCCGCCGTGCACTGGAAAGGTATGGCTCCTGTGAGCGGCCTCCCCTCCTCGTCTCTAACGGGAGATGAGAGGAAGCCACGCCCGTGCCCGGAACCTGCTCACTGCTCTGGGTTTCCATCTTTTTTTTTTTAGGTTGATTTTAGAGCAAGAGGAAGGGGGTGGGAGAGAGAGAGAAACATCAGTTCTACTATGCATGCATTCATTGGTTGATTCTGGTATGTGCCCTGACTGGGGATTGAACCTGCAACCTTAGTGCTAACCAACCCAGCTATCGGCCAGGGCCTGCCCTTGGTTTTCTGACGGTTGACCTGGAAGCGGTTTGAGTGGTCCTGTAGTGGGCTCCTCCTGTCACCCCTGCTCTGACCTCCCACCCCCACCCCTAGCCCCAGAGCCCCACTCCCTGCTGGTTTCTCTCCCGCAGTGCAGTGCCTACCACCCCCACGTCGTTCCCACTGCCAGCCTTGGCCCCCACCCGCTGGGCACTGTCTGTTCCAGGAAGCACAGAGTCTTGACGGAAGACCCTGCCAGCTCCTCTGGACGCTCCTGGGAACGCCTCTCGGGCCGGGCCTCTGCCGATCGGTGGGGAGAGCGCCTCGGTGCCCGGGGCTGCGGCTGGCAGCGGCTGGCGGGCGAGGCTGCCAGGGCCAGCCTTGATCTCTGACTTGAAAGGCAGAGCGGCAGCGGGTGCCCAGGCCTGGATATGCCAGAGGCGTTTGAGACAAGGGCCTCTGAGGCGGTAGCTACTGTAGTGAGTCCACAGGCACTGACGGCAGAGACTTCCTCGCGGCTCTGCCCTCCTCTGCTCACCGGCTGCTGGGAGGTTGCCAGACAGCCAGGAGTTGGCCCGAGGCCTCTCTGAGACTCACTTCCCATCCTCACCTTTCCGAGGAGGTGGGTTGGGAGGCTGCAGTATTGCCACAGGTGGCTCTGCTCCCCCAGCCAGGCCCCGGGAGCATCACCCTCGGGCTGGGTCTGAGCTTTGGTCCGGAGCCTAGAAAAGCAGCGGCCGCTGGTGAGGTGCGGCCCGTGGAGCCGGCCTGGGCTGAGTCCGCCTCCCGCACCTGGACTTACCGTGGTTCCCTGGGCCTGGGTGTCCGGCTGTCGGGCGGAGAGGGTGCTGGGCGCTCCTCACGGAGGGACAGGCGGAGCCTGATGGCCGACCTGTGGGGGCCCCAGCTTCCAGCTCCCACTGTAGATACTAAAGTGTTTGCCCTTCAAGGGCCTGGGGGTCAGCAGGGATGTCACTCTGCGGGTGCTAACTACTGGGGTGACCGGGCTTCGCCGCTGGGGTGGAGAGTTGTTGAAGACTGGATGGAGGAGACGATTCTGGAGCCTGCACTAGGGGGGTGGGGGGTTCCCAGAGGCAGCACGGTGTTGGCAGGGCACCACCTGCGTTCTGTGGTACTAGACCGAGGGGGCCCGTGCACCCTTAGCTCGTTCATTCACTCACCTGCCCTTTACCCAGCGCCTGCTTGCGTCAGGCTGGGCACCAGACTTGGATCGAATACAACACGGCTGGACCAGGCCACTTAGACAACCATCCCGCCTGGAGGTGGTCCCCCGCGTCACTGGGAGACAGCTGCCACCCATCGAGGGGTGCGTGGTGTCGCCCTGCTAGGCTCAGAGTCTGCCCCTCCTGTGCGCACCTCAGATGCCAGGCACTCAGGCATCTGTCCGCGGGTGGTGGTGGTGGTGGTGGTGATGGTGGTGGTGGTGGTGGTGGTGGTGATGGTGGTGGTGGTGGTGATGGTGGTGGTGGTGGTGATGATGATGATGGTGGTGGTGGTGGGGTGACGGCTCAGGCTGAGGAAGTGCTGGCCGTGCCGAGGGCCGTGTGCGCCGTGGGGGCTTCCCCCACCTCCCTTCCCTGCTGAGTGACCCTCAGCTGCTAGGTGTCCTGCACAGAACCTTCCCGGACCCCGTGGCTCCCAGACCCCCCACCCTGTGTGCTGGCCCGCCTCACGCTTGGAACGCCTCGTCCCCGTGGGCTTTCCCGAGTGCCCGTGCCCATCCGGACGGTGCGGTCTGCCCGAGGCCGCATGGCCGTGGCCGCCGTGTGCAGGGGCTGAATGAGCGAACATCAGAGGTCACTGCTGTAGTAGCTGCTGCTGAACTCGGTCCAAATCCCTGCTTCGGGATTGGCCGGTGGCTTAACAATTCTGGCTCCGACCGCGTAATGGTTCTCGGTGCTGTGAAGGCAGCGGGGAGTGCAGGCGATGGCGGCCCCCGAGGAGCTGGGCGCCCCGTGCCTGCTGCGTCTGGGGCGACAGCCCCTCTGTGTGCAGGAGGCCCTGAGGGGTTAGAGCGTGCTCAGCAGGTGTGCGGCTCTCACAGGCAGCCGGGAGGGAGCGGGGACGGCGGTGTCATCGCCTACATTTCCTCACGGCTGCGCTCTTACCCAGCACAGCACGTCGTTAGGGCTCCCCTCCCATGACCCACAGACCAGCCGGCCCCAGCAGGCAGGCTGGGGAGGTGGGACCCCCCCCCCCAGGTGTTGGCAGCGTTTTATAGAGGCGCTTCCTGTGCCAGGAGCCCCCACGCTCCCGCTCCGAGGTCGGTGGCTTCAGAAAGACTGCAATGCAGCGGTTCCCTGTGGCTGTTACTATGGGAGCCCCAGGCGAGGGCCTCTGCGCCCTCCGGGCCCCTCCCCGGCGCTGCCTGCCGCCAGCAGGGTGAAGCGGAGGTACCGGGCGCTTTCCTGGCCGCCTGGGGGGGAGCAGGGGGATGTTTGCGGGAGGCTTGGAGGCTGGGGCCAGTGCGCGGCTCCCTACTCGGCTCCCTGCTCGGCTCCCTGCTCGGCTCCCTGCTCCTGCGGGCGCCGTGGCTGCCCAGGCGCGCGGGGCTGAAGATGCCTGTGCAGCGGTGCTCGGAGCGCTCGTGCCGGTCCCCACACGCGGTGGCTCGTGAGAAGGTAGGGGCTTTAAAAGCCATGCACGGCCGTATTGGAGGTGCTGCGAAGGCCCCAGCAGGTCCTGAGAGACGAGCCTTCGGCGTCTCGGAGGGGGCAGGGTGGGCATTTGAACAGGCACCTTATTGGTTGGGCAGATGCCCTCTGAGTGAGTCATTGAAGTTGTTCTTGCAGAGCTCTGCTTCTCTGACTCCCGAGCGCGGCTGGATTCCAGAGGTAGACATGGCTGCAATGTCGTTGCTCCTCTACCCGAAGCCGTAAGACACTTTCCTTCATCTGTTTCACAAAACCTCCCGCGTGGCGGCGGGTGCTGAAGTCTTGTTTCCTTGGTTCTTGCCTTCAGGCGAGCGTTTCGGGCGTGTTGCTCTGCTGTCCGGGGTGTGGGATTCCGCCTCCAGTGGCTCAGAGAGGGGCTGAGAGTCAGAGCTCTGATTCGTTTTGCTAGGAATCGGTGGCACCAAACTGTATTAAATGCATTAGGAGGGATACTTTCTATGTCCCAGCACCAAGAAATACGTTGCCAGGGTTACCATGGCAGCTGCATGCCTTCGGGAAAGCTGATGAATGGCTTCTGGACCTTCTGGTGTTTTCAGCTCGAGGTCCCGGTGGAGGCTGCGTCCTGATGATGGGAGTGAATGCAGCACCACCTCCTCTCTGTTTACCAGGCGGCCGTGCAGCAGTTCTTCCTGCTGAGGTCTGCCTTCGCCTCTTGCTTCCTGGCCACAGACTGTGGGCTAAGGGATGTGTCCAGCTTCAGGTTGGGTCTGCCTGTGTGAGCACCAGGGCCCAGCACCTCTGTCTGCGGGTGTGGGTGCTGGCGGCCCTCGCCTCCCCAGGCCTAGCAACACCCTGCGGCCAGGCGCCTGCTTCTCCCCCGACGTCATCATGGTTGGGGTGCAGAGGGAGCCCCAAGTCAGGAGGACCCCTGTCCAAACGCCACCTTGTGAGAATAACAGACAAAGGCCGACTTCTTCATCGCCAAACAGGGTTGTCTGTTGTTTGTGGGAATGAGTGTGGCATCGTTTCTTGTGTATTTAAACTCTATCCCTGTGGTGACTGGGACTGAAGAGGATCTGTCAGTACTTGGTAAAAGGCCTCCTGACAGCCTCTGTGTGGGCGCAGGAGGCCTGAGGGGCTGCTGAGGCCGTAGATCACAGTAGATCACAAGAGGGGCGGCCAGGCTCCCCGAGGACATGTCACTGGCATGTAACCGTGTAACCGTTCTCCTCATTAGTAAACACTCCGAGTTTACGCTCCAGCTCGAGGGCGGATTGACTCACAGGCCCACCCCACGCTGGCAGCAGTGACTCACCTGCAGGCCTCGGTGCGTCTTCAGCAGATTCAGCCCTTTGTTGTGCAGATGAGGAAACCCAGGCCCAAAGAAGTTATGCCACCGGGTTAAGGGCCAGAGCAGGTCAGAACCAGGTCTGGGATCAGCACTGGCTGCCGGCTCGGCTCCTGGCAGAAGGGGTTCGCTCTCGGCCGCTTGCTCTGGGTCTGTAGAGAGGCCCTCTGGTGTGGCAGTAGAGTTCGCTGGCTGGTGATTTTATTTTATTTTATTTTTTTTTTATCATTGACTGTTTTAATCATTTTATTTATTTATTTTTTAATTAAATCTTTATTGTTCAGATTACATTTGTTCCTCTTTTTCCCCGCCCCCATAACTCCCCTCCTCCCAGTTCCCGCCCCACCCTTCGCCCTCACTCCTCACCCACTGTCCTCATCCATAGGTGCACGATTTTTGTCCAGTCTCTTCCCGCATCTCCCATTCCCCTTTCCCCCCCAAGAATAGTCTGTCCATTCCCTTTCTATGTCCCTGATTCATTATAATCACCAGTTCATTCTGTATATCAGATTATTTATTCACTTGATTCTTAGATTCACTTGTTGATAGATGCATGTTTGTTGTTCACAATTTGTATCTTTACCTTTTTCTTCTTCCTCTTCTTAAAGGATACCTTTCAGCATTTCGTATAATACTGGTTTAGTGCCGAAACCGGTTTGGCTCAGTGGATAGAGCGTCGGCCTGCGGACTGAAAGTTCCCAGGTTCGATTCCGGTCAAGGGCATGTACCTTCGTTGTGGGCATATCCCCAGTAGGAGATGTGCAGGAGGCAGCTGATCGATGTTTCTCTCTCATCGATGTTTCTAACTCTCTATCTCTCTCCCATCCTCTCTGTAAAAAATCAATAAAATATATTTAAAAAAAAAAATACTGGTTTAGTGGTGATGAACTCCTTTAGCTTTTCCTTATCTGTGAAGTTCTTTATCTGACCTTCAATTCTGAATGATAGCTTTGCTGGATAAAGTAATCTTCGTTGTAGGTTCTTGGTATTCAGCACTTTGAATATTTCTTGCCATTCCCTTCTGGCCTGCAAAGTTTCTGTTGAGAAATCAGCTGACAGTCGTATGGGTATTCCCTTGTAGGTAATTGAGTCTCTTTCTCTTGCTGCTTTTAAGATTCTCTCTTTGTCTTTTGCTCTTGGCATTTTAATGATGATGTGTCTTGGTGTGGTCCTCTTTGGATTCCTTTTGTTTGGGGTTCTCTGTGCTTCTTGGACCTGTAAGTCCATTTCTTTCACCAGGTGGGGGAAGTTTTCTGCCATTATTTCTTCAAATAGGTTTTCAATATCTTGCTGTCTCTCACCTTCTGGCACCCCAATAATTCTGACATTAGTGCGCTTGAAGCTGTCCCAGAGGCTCCTTACACTATCTTCGTATTTTCGGATTCTTTTTTCATTTTGCTTTTCTGGTTGGGTGTTTTTTGCTTCTTCGAATTTCAAATCTTTGGCTTGATTCTTGCGCTCCTCTGGTCTGCTATTGGATATAATATTCTTTATTTCAGACCGTGTATGCTTAATTTCTAGTTTCTTTATCGTAGCATCGAGGGTCTCATTAGTTTTTGTGAGGCTCTCCACAAGTTTATTGCAAGCCCTCAAAATTGCGTTTTTTAGCTCCATATCCTCCATTTCTGTCATGTTTTTTTGTCTCCGCATTTTTTCTGCTTTCTTGGTGTACCCCCTTGTGGTCTTTGTGCGCAGTCTTGTTCTAGTTAAGCCTTGATTTTTTTAGTTAATACTGAGGGATTTGACCACCAGGCTGACTGGCTGTGAGAATCAGCTGTGTGGAAAACTTCTGTCCTCTGGGGAGGTGCTAATCTAGCCTTTGCCTGAGGCGATCCCGCAAATGGCTCTGCGCAGGGCCTGGGTGGGGCGGGATCAACAGGGCGGGTGGAGGGAGCAGTTATGGCTGCTCTCAGTCCCTTCCCAGAGGCTCTGCTTCTCAGAACCCCGGCAGCCGCTGCAAACCTCGGAGAGAAAGCTGCCCTCAGATTCCAACTGATGCCGGACAATCCCGCTTCTCCCGTCTGAGTCTGAGTCCCTAGAGACTCGCCTGGATCTGGAGCCCAAAGTCTGAGACTCACTCCCGACCGAAAACGACAACCGCGCCCTCAGCCAGAGTTCGCTGGCTGGTGATTTTAAAAGCCCGCCTTCTCTCCGCCTTTGTCATTGCTGGGACTGCGCTCAGTACGCCGGGGCTCAGGCCGAGTGGTGGCGAAACCCAGCCTGTGTGTCCGGGTAAACTGTGCCCGTGCCGTCCGTGCTGTTTGCAGAGAAGCTGAGCTGGCCCGGTGGCCATGGGACAGGGCCTGGGGGATGCGCACCTGAACCATCACCTGCTACATCCAGGCCTCGACACTGTTTTCTAAGACAGTAACACGGGCTCTCGGGTGTGGCTTACAGGTTACAGCTCATCACAGGTAATAAGAGATTCTGCTTATGAGGCTTGACATACAAATTGATGGTTAGTCAGATGCCAGTTAACCCAGAATTTTTTAAAAATATGTTTTATTGATTTTTTACAGAGAGGAAGGGAGCGGGATAGAGAGTTAGAAACATTGATGAGAGAGAGACATCGATCAGCTGCCTCCTGCACACCCCCTACTGGGGAGGTGCTTGCAACCGAGGTACATGCCCCTGACCGGAATCGAACCTGGGACCTTTCAGTCCGCAGGCTGACGCTCTATCCACTGAGCCAAACCGGCCAGGGCTAACCCAGAATTTTAACTCACCCGTCTTCAGGAAGACTGAGGTTTTACTGTAGGACTGACAGTGCTGGATCCCTCCTGCGGTTCTCACAGACCTTGGACGAGGGGCGGGGTCTTGCTCCTCCCTGGGGGCCTGGGCCAGGGTTGTGACCCCTTCACCAGTGGTAAGGCAGCGATGTTCGACTTCCTTAACAAGGGCACAGCTTTGCCTGGACGGCGTGGCTCAGTGGTTGAAAGTTGACACGTGAATCAAGAATTGGAGATTTGATTCCTGGACAGGGCCTGTGTCCGGGTTGTGGGCTCGATCCCCAGTGTGGGGCATACAGGAGGCAGCCGATCAATGATTCTCTCTTATTGATGTCTCTCTCTCTCTCTTTCCCTCCCTTCCTCTCTGAAATTGATAAAAAGCATTAAAAAAAAATAAAGGGCACAGCTTTGCCTGGCTTCTGGTTTTGGGACGCCTGCTCTGGGACCTGCTGCCATGCTGAGCAGCAGCCCGCCAGCTCCCACGGGGGACCGGGCACCCCGCAGCCGCCTGTCAGCCCCGTGGCGGCGAGTGCGTGGCAGCAGGCGGTTCTGCTTCCGCTTTCTCACTTTCTAGCGCAGGCCCCAGACGCGGAGCCGAGAGGTGCTGTCAGTCATCACCGTCCTGTGTCCGGGCACGGCCCACAGACCTGTGGACACGACCAGGTGGCTCTCACCACTCCACGAAGCCTGGTTTCTGGATCCGAGGGTCCGGTCACCGGTAGTAGATACGGCGTTCTATTACATGCTGGAGATGGAAAGCAGAAGAAACTAGTGGCTCTGGATAACTAGCCTTAAATTTTTTAAAATAACAGCTCTTTCAAGATAATTTGCATGCCATGAATGGCACCCTGCTACAGCGTACAGTTCAGCAGTTTTCAGTGTGTTCCCAGCTGTGCATCCAGAACATTCCATCTCCCCAGAGTGGCCATCAGACCCTGACTCGACTCACAGTGAATGGGAGTGGGAGGTGGGGGTGCTGCGCAGTGTGAAGCCCGGCGCCACGTGTCGGGGGACCTGGGGGCGCTCGGCCAGGCTCCTGAGGGTGCGAGTTCCCGGCGAGGCGCCCAGGTGAGAGCCTGGCGGGTGGAGCTGGTTTGGCTGCAGCCCCTGGAGCGTGGGTTACGCGCACGGCGTGGCTGTTGCGTCTCTGATGAGCCGTGAGCCGTGAGCTTTAACTGGCTTTCCATGCAGGGGCAGCAGCAAGGGTTTCGGGGCAGAGACATGCTGCCAACGGGAAGGGCACCTCGGTGTTTGGGGAGCAGCGGGCACCTTGGCGTGGCGTGCCTTTGCGTTCTTTCCGCCACGCACACGTGTTCCCATGCTCCCGGCTGCCCTCCCGTGGGCGTGTGCTGTTTCGTTTCCACGCCCGCTCACGAGGATGTGGACTTCATGGGCAGAAGCAAAGGCAGGGCCCAGAAGGAGGGGCCCCTTCTCTGTGAAGGGCTCATGGGGACGGGCAGGCTGGCGGCTGCCCTGTCTCCCTGCGGTCGACGGGGTGTGAACAGCGAGTGCGCCTGTGTCCCGTCGCCCTGGGCACAAAGCGGCCCGTCCGCCTGCCCAGAGGCCGCCATCGGCACCTTCCGGTCGTGGGTCCCGCCTGGCCCCCGCGGTGCGAGGCGGTGAGGGCATCCTGCTCTCATCACTGAGCTCACCAGTCAGGGCAACACTTGATTTTTCTTATTGCATTTACCTGTTTCTAATTTTCTGAAATTTGCAGAAACAGTTAATTTCTGCGGATTCTTCAGATCATGGCTTAGCACCCTCTCCTCAGGGAGGCCTTTATAAGTGTGCGTCCTGGTGGGTTCAGCGTGTGCTGCCCTGCGGTAGTTTTCCTGTCACATGTGAGTGCGCACATGCACAGTTCCTGGTGCGCTGGCCCCTTCCTTGTCCACATCAGGTCTCTAAGGTGAGGCCCCTTTCCTGTGCCCCCACCTCCCCCTCTCCTTGCACAGAGCCTGCCCGCTGGGCTCTCGAGGATGCTGAGCCAGTGAGTGAGCTGAGACCAGGGTCTTCCTCAGGCACTGTGGTGGTCTGTGCCCACCCTTCCTTCTTCTTTTAAATATATTTTCATTGATTTGGGAGAAGAAGAGAGAGAAACATCAACGATGAGAGAGAATCCTTGATCGGCTGCCTCCTGCACGCCCCCTAATGGGGATCAAGCCCACAACCCGAGCATGTGCCCCACCCAGGAATGGAACCGTGACCTCCTAGGTCGACACTCAACCCCTGAGCCAGGCCGGCTGGGCTGCGTCCACCCTTTCCTTCACGGAACTGCCTGGGAAGCTTTCGTGTTCTCTGGCTCCACCAAGAAATCCTTTCCCATTACTACTGGCTCTTCTCTCAAATTACTGGACCTTCTGCTTCGCCTTCTCAGGGAGCAGGGGCCACTCGGCATGGATGACTGTCACGCCCCAGGGGGCTCCTTCCTCGGCTCCCGGGGGCCTCTTTGCTGTGCGCGAGCGGACGGATGGGGAGGGCAGGTGCCTGGTCCTTCTAAGCCCCGTGCGGAGACGTGTGAGAGTGTGAGGTCGTTCAGAGAAACCAACAAACCTGCCTGTCACTTGTGATATTTAACATAGAAAATTCCCTCATTTTCCTCCTGACGGGTCTGAGATGGGGGCAGGTTGTGTCGCTCAAAAGTATTTACCGGGCACTTGTGAGAGTGGACCCTGAGGTCAGACAAGCCTCGCTTGGGCGCCAATGCCCAGGACCGCCTGGGATGAGCTGGGTGCTGGGTGCATGGTGGCGGGCACGGCGAGGACTGCGATCGCGGCCTGCCCCCTCTGTCTATCCTGGAGTCGTTAGCAGCAGTGCTTTAACTACAAATAGAGATTTGTTTCCATATTTTTCCAGTAGAAAACGTTACTGATGTCGCCATTTTATTTGTATAAGAAGTGCTGACAGTAGAATATTTTATATTCTAAATATTGATTAATCTTGAGGGAAACCTAAGGGATTTGATGTTGCATAACAAATCTCTGCTTAAATTCACTGAGCAAACTGCAGCGAATCATAACTATATTAAGCAAAAGCCAGCGTGGCAGAACAGGGTGTGTGAAAGGCGATTAGCTGGCGGTACGGGGCGGCCTGGGAAGGTTCGCACTTCAAACAGTTCTGGTTAGAATAACGTGGTCGGAGGGGGCTGTGCGGGGATCTGCCGCTCGCGGGGAGGCAGGGCAGTAGGAGCGGAAACGGCGAGCAGAATGGGAAACGGAGACAGACAGCGAACAAACCGGCCGAGCAGTTTACCGCAGAGACAGGCCCGCAGCGAGGAGAGCCCAGGTGCCCAGCAACGGGCAAAAGTGCTGCCACCCCCACCCCCGAGGCCCTTCTTCCCCGGGCGTGTCGCTGGTCGTGCGGTTTGGACCCCTGACCTTTCCTCCCTGGAGGTGACATGTAGGCTTCAGTGGTAGTTCAGCGCCAGGCCCAGAAAAGCAGCGAAACCAGGCCGGTGGTGCCAGGGCTGACCTCAGGACCAGCTGCAAGGACTAATGACCCATGCCCTGGCGCTGACCGATCAGTGGAGGCCAGGACCTGAAAGGGCACAGACGATTATCCTATTAGGCCCTCCTCCGCCCTCCCTACACTCCCCGCCTTTAAAGACCCTCAAGACAAAGGACCCAGCGCTCTCCCCCTGGGAGCAGGCCCACGCCTTTCCCTCCCTCGCTTCCCCACTGCGTGCACCTCCTGAACGCTAAGACTTGCAACCAGGGGAGCAGCGGGCAGCAGCAGCTCCTCCCAGGCTGACCCCGGGCCCAAGGCCCTTTTCTCTCTCTCCAGTGAGCTGAGGGCAGCCCCATGACGTTTCTAGAGCCGAAGCCGCCCCGCCTGCGCTCTCCTGCTGCTGCTTCTGCCCGAGGCCTCCTCGTCTCACTGTCCGGCTGCAGTAAACGTCCTCTCAGTCACTGGACTCGCTGTGAAATCTTTCTGGCACGAAGCCAAGAACCCGCACACGGCCGGCTGCCCAAGGCAGCCCCGCCTGGGCCTTCCTCTCCAGTGACGGGCCTCCCAGTTTCCCAGCGGGTCACCTTGGTTGGGAAGTGGGTTTATTCCAGAGGGTGTGTAGCATGAAGAGCATCAGATTCAAGGAGACATGTGCCCGTGGGAGCTCACACATCCAGCCTGACCAGCTGGCGGGGAGCATAGCGATGCCTGATGTCTTCGGACTAAGCGTGCCGTGGGAGTGTGTGCGATCAGGGCTCAGTGAACCTGGCTTCAGAGAAACCTCCCCAGTGTCCGAAACAAAACTAAACCACTGCTGCCGTACAGTCTAACACGGCTTCCTTCACCCTCGCGTAGTGTTCAGTGCTAACCAGGAGTACGGAGTAGTCATTTCACTCGGAACGAGCTGTCCTCCTCCTGATTCAGGCCCATGGCGATGCTTTTTCAAATGCAAGCTCAATAATGTAGTCGATTTTCATATTAAAGTAGCTAGAAATGAAGCAAACTATTATTTAAATGTTGTGAGAGCCATGGCTGGTGTGGTCCAGTGGTTAGAGTGCCAGCCGTGAACCACAGTGTCACAGGTACGATTTCCGGTCAAGGGCCTGTACCTGGGTTGGAGGTTCATCCCTGGCCCCGGGCCCCAGTCGGGGCAGGAAGCAGCCGACGGATGTGTCTCTCCCCTCTCCCTGGTCCTCCCTCCCTTCTGCTCTAAGTACCACTGGGAGAACACCCCGGGGTGGCTTGTGATGCTGTGGGACCCTTGGAGCCTCGCCAGCTCAGCGTGGCCGGTGGGCTCCGCGAGAGGTGCGGCTCTGGTGCATCCGGTGACGCCAGGTTAGGGCGCCGGGAAGAACCAAACTCAGGAATGTCAGTGCTGAGATCCAAAGCCCTGGGAGGAGGTGCTTGGTTTTTAAAGGGACAGACGCCTCTGTTGGCATCACTGATGCGTTGGGGCCTTTGGGGCGTGCGTTCGCCTCCTGATACAGAATCGGTGACTGCCCGGGACTTTGTGCAGGTGTCGGAGCTTCGGGGATGCTGTGGCGAGTCCCGGAGGGAGCACCGGCCCCGAGACCCGACTTCAGTCCCACTGACTCATGACCGTCATGATCTGGGTTCTGCTCGGTCCAGGGAGAGATGTGGGCACGGTGACCTTCCAAAGATAATTCAAGTGCAGGTGGCGAGTCGCTGTACAGCGTAAATCTTTGCTGGTTCTTCCGACATCATAAGCCACGAGCACGCCTCTCTCTGCTGGAGCGGGCACAGCCGGTGCGGGCACAGCCAGAGCGGGCACAGCCGGTGCGGGCACAGCCGGTGCGGGCACAGCTGGTGCGGGCACAGCCGGTGCGGGCACAGCTGGTGCGGGCACAGCCGGTGCGGGCACAGCTGGTGCGGGCACAGCCTCCCGGTGTAGCCGCGGCGCCGGTGCAGTTCCTGTGCAGTGTGCTCTGCGGCGTAGGATCTTCGAGGCGTGTACTGCTTTAGTGATTCTAAGAACCCAGTGTTGCTCTTGTGATACTTTCCTATCTGCACGCGGGTATGTGGGCACATGCACACTAAGACCTGTTAGTTGCAAGTAGAATTAAAGCACCGTGTTTCGCATGGAAGCCGTTTGTCTCCCAGATGCCTCTCAGAAAGGACACAGCTCGTTTGCTAGTTCGGATCAGCTGTAGGAGGCACCACGTGACAGTGTGGTTCCGCTCACTACGAGGTGTTCTAATAACAGGCCCCAGGTCCCCTCTCCACCAGGGCTGAGCGGAAGTGATGAGGCACCTGCCTCAGGTGCAGAACTTCAGGGAGCACCGGGGAGCTCAGTAACTGAGATTAATGACATTTTCATGAACTACTTTAAAAAATCAAATTTGATGCCAAAAAAATCTATGATGAAAAAAATTAATTTTTAATAGAGACAACAGAGTTAGTGACTTTTCCTTTTTGCCTCAGCTTCAATATAGCTCAACTCAATGCTGTTACTGATACCTGTCTGTATCTCAAATTTTAACATTTTGTTTCGCATGGATTTTTTGCATTAATTTTGGTTTTCTCTGTATTACTGAGTTTGGGGGACGCCTTTAAAGTTTGTCCTCGTTCCAAACCTGATTCTTGTCTTCAAGCTGAAAACCAGACAAAATACATGAAGCAACAGCCTTTAGACGCTGTCGCGGTCACCAGGCAGGTGAGGGCCGCGTGCCCCGAAGCACGAGAAGGCGATGGAAGGAGCCCTGCGACTGTCCGGCTCACTCTGCCCAGCAGGGACCCACACTCTCCCCGTCTCGGGCCTGGCAGACAGGGAGCTCTGTGACACACTCAGCTCTGCCTTTGTGCTGCTTTCCTGCTAAGTGTGCACATGAATGGGTGTAGCTATGCCAATAAAACTTTATTTATAAAAACAGGCAGCAGGTTGGATTTGGCCCTCAGGCCGTAGGTTGCCAATCTCAGCCTAGAGACAGTTTCTACATTGGGGGTGGGGGGAGCAAACATAGCCCACAGGCAGGCCTTGCTGAAGTGACAAAACAGAGGTCAGAGTTGGGGGAGGGACAGGCAGCTAGAACCTGAGGGTCAAAGTGTGGGAGAGGAGGGAGCTACTCAGAGACCCCAGACAGAGCCCTGGAGACCTCGGCCGAGTGCTGACGTGCACGGACACACAGGAAACCCTCAAAGCCGGGAGCAGAAGCTCCGGAACGAGTAGGCGGCACCGTGTGTCTGTCCCTCGGGTGGTGTCGCTGAGGCCCGTTGAAGGCTTGCTGTTAAATCTTTGTTCGGGTGGGTCCAGAGCAGCTTTTTCACTTAGCAGGGGTGGGGAACGTCCGGCCCTTGGGCCGTATAAGGCCTGTGACATCATTTGGTCAGCCCTGCCAAGGCAGCAGGGGTGAGGTAATTCAATGTTTGACCAGATATAGCAGGCTCATTTTTTGTTTGTTTTTTTGCAGGCTCATTTTTAAGTGGATACTTTTGTACGGCCTGAGAATGATGTTATAAATGTCCAGATGGTCCTTGATGGGAACAGGTTCCCCACCCCGACTTAGGGCATCAGGTGGACTCAGTGCAGCTAAATTAGCCCTCAGGTAGAAGGCGGCCGTGGACTGCCCTACCTGAGTCCAAGTAACTTAATTGCAGTCCCAGGGGGGAAAAATAAAAATTAAAAGCCCCAACTATATGTAAAAGGCTACAATAAAACCCAGCTTTCAATGGTGCAAAAAAATTCAGTGTCTGGCATCTGATAACAATTACCAGGCATGCAAAGAAGCAAGAAAATATGACATAAGCCAGGAAGAATATTAACCAATAGAAACAGACCCCACAGTAACAGAGATGATGGAATTAGCTAACAAAGGCATTAAAATAACTAATATATCAGTTGCACATATTCAAGAATGTTGAGGAAAATAAGCACAGTGAGTGAAATGAAAGATATAAAAAAGACTGAAATAGGACTTCTAGAGATAAAAAATGTAATATCTGAAATGAACAATGCAGTGGAGAGATTAATAGCAAATTAGCACCGCAGAAAAGATCAGTGAACTTCAAGACACAGCAGGAGCACCTCCTCAAACTGCAGCGCGGAGAGTAAAGAAAATAACAGGCGCTCCTGACCTTTGAGTGAATGCACTGTCCTAAGGTGTGTGTGCATGGAGTTCCGGGAGAGGAGGGGATAGAAACAGTATCTGAAGGAATAGTGGCTAAAACGGCCAGATTTAATGAAAACTATAAACCACGAAGCTCAGAAACCTCAAATAGTCAAAGAAAACCACTCCAAGGTACCACAGGATCCATCGCTAGCGCACCAGTGATACTGAGGGAAAGAACCTTGAAAAGCAGCGAGGAGCAAAGGAGTCACATGGCACAGGGAGAGAGAAATGCGGACAGCGCCTTCTGGTCAGCACGGGTGCGGCCAGGAGGCGGCGGCGTGGCCGTCAGTAAATTCTGCTCCCAGTGAAAACGCTTTTCACAGATGAAAGTGACATCAGAATTTCTAGGCCAATAAGAGCTGACAGGGTTCGTTGGCAGCAGAACTGCACTACAGGAAATTTTAAAGGAACTTCATGTAGAGGAAAATGCTCTCAGATGGGAACTTTTCTCAGTAATTGATAGAATAAGCAGATAAAAATAAATAAATAAATGAAAAACTTGTAAGCACAGATGTTTTAAACAGGATCAGTACTCTTGGTCTGATGTACATATAAGTGACATTCCATTCAGAAACTTTATCTTCAAGCACACAGAAGATCTTTGTAAAAATTGATCAATACTGAACCATAGTACAAACCTCATACTTTTCAAAGCATTGTAATAAAAATACCAGTTAGAATCTCTGACCTCAGTAGAATTGAGCTATAAATTAGTGACAAGCCCCGGCCGGTGTGGATGAGTTCATGGCGTGTGGTCCTGTGCGTGGATTTGATTCCCGGTCCACACACGCCTGGGTTGCAGGCTGGATCCTTGGTGGTGGGTGTGCAGGAGGCACTCTCTTCCCTTCCTCTCTCTCTAAAAATCAATTAAAAACCTTTAAAAGCCCTGACCAGTTTGGCTCAGTGGATAGAGCTTCGGCCTGCGGAGTGAAGGGTCCCAGGTTCGATTCCGGTCAAGGACATGTACCTTGGTTGCAGGCATATCCCAAGTAGGGGGTGTGCAGGAGGCAGCTGATCGATGTTTCTAACACTCTGTCCCTCTCCCTTCTTCTCTGTAAAAAAAATCAATAAATATATTTTTTTTAAAAAACACCTTTAAAAAACCAGTAACGAAAAGATAATTATAAAATCCCCAAGAGTTTAAAATTAAAAAATAGTTTTTAAATGTCATGGGTCTAAAAAGATGCTATAATGGGAGTTAGAAAGTATTTGTAACTGGATGATAATGAAAATACTATGTATCAAAATTTGTAGAATGCAGCCAAAGCTGTACATGGAGGGAGATTTATAGTCTGAGAAAAGTAGAAAAGCTGAAAATTAGTAGGCTAAGCATCATTCTAAATAAAAGTTAGAAAAAGAATGGGGGGGGCGGGGTGGGAAGGCCCAAAGGAAGAAAGTAATAAAAATAAGAGCAGACTTAATCAAATGGAAAATTTACAGTAGAAAAGATCAACAAAGCCAAAAATTGGTTCCATATGGAATGGTCTAGTAAAATGTGAATGAAGAATAATGAGGGGGTGTGTGTGACCTTAATTGACCCATACAGTTTCTTGAGTGATTAAAATCCGTGGTTTTGAAAGTGAGTGTGTCTGTGAGGGCCTTTCTGCTGTAAGTGGACCTTCACTGTTGCAATAGAAGGGGCCTGTGGACCAGCTGATTGAAGACTCTAAGGCGGGCAGGCTGAGGAAGGCCTGCTTCCCACCCCGCCACCCCCAACCCCGCGCCCTCCACGCCAGCAGGACTCTCACGGGCTCCTCGCTCCTGGATCTAGTGCCCCTGTAGGTTCTGTGGGAGAGAGAGGAGGAAGGGAAGACATCACTGATTTTCAGTTGGGTGTGTGTTCACAGAGATAAGCTAACTGGCCAGGGATAGCATGCTCGTATTGGCAGGCTTGACCCACACAGGTCCCCTCCCCAGAGGCAGTGTCTCGAGCTGGTGAGCCAAGGGTGGGGGTCACAGCTGGTGAGGAACCGCCACGCAGGGACCATGGGAAAGGGAAAGAAGGCATGGTTGCAGAATTAACTCTCCATTGCAGCAATGGTCCAGCTGTAAGATTTCACGATTCTTTAGTCAAAATAGTTATAAAATTCTGCCCTAGCTGGTTTTGCTCAGTGGGAAGAGCGTCGGCCTGCTGACTGAAGGGTCCCAGGTTCGATTCTGGTCAAGGGCACATGCCTGGGTTGCAGGCTTGGTCCCCAGTGTGGGGCATGCAGGAGTCAGCCGATCAATGATTCTCTCTCATCATTGATGTTTCTATCTCTCTCTCCCTCTCCCTTCCCCTCTGAAATCAATAAAAATATATTTTTAAAAAATAGTTATAAAATTCTACATAAGAAAGAAATCTTAGGCTACCACTACCCAGTCAGCTAGCAAGATTGGAAAAGTCTGACAAGTCCTGTTGAAAAAGTAAACCCCCAGAAACGCAGTCCCTCTGGCGGGAGTGTAGGTCGTTCCCGCTGCTTTGGGAAGCAGTTTGGGTGTAAGTAGTGACGTTGAGAACACTCCCAGTACCTACCCAGCACCGTGCTCCCAGGCGGGCGCACGGAGAAAGGCGTGCCCACGGGCTGGGAGCGCTGCGCCTGCGGGCCTCCGTGGGGTTGCATTTCTGTGCAGCAGAAGCTACCCAGGGGCAGTGGGATGGACAAGGGAATTATGGTCTGTTTATTTTTTTAACTTTGGGATGGACATGCTGTCTTTTTTACCCAGCCATGGTACTGATAGTTTTTAAAAATTTTTAAAAATAGATTTTTATTGATTTCAGAGAGGAAGGGAGAGGGGGAGAGAGATAGAAACATCGATGATGAGAGAGGATCATTGATCTGCTGCCTCCAGCACCCCCTACTGGGGATCGAGCCCACAACCCGGGCGTGTGCCCTGACTGGGAATTGAACTGTGACTTCCTGGTTCATAGGTTGACACTCAACCACTGAGCCACACTGGCTGGGCTGCACATGGAGTATTATACAGTAGTGAACAGTGGAGGGGAAAGCAAGACAAACAAATGCAGACGTGCGGCCTGTGCATATGAAATTCAGAAGCAAAAATAAACTTTCAGGGCTGCACACCTGGGAGACAAACCTGAAGAACAGCGAGGAAATGGCGTCCATCAGTGTCAGGTGGTTGTCACTACGGGGAGGAGAGGGTCTGGGATCAAAGATAGGTGCCCATCCTCTTGGGGCTCCTGCTGTGCCCCGTTCCTGGGCCTGGGTGGCAGATGGACCAGCTGTTGTGTAATCCTATATAATAAAACCCTAATATGCGACCGAACAGTGGAAAGACCGGTCGCTATGACACACACTGACCACCAGGGGGCAGACGCTCAACGCAGGAGCTGCCCCCTGGTGGTCAGTGCACTCCCACAGGGGGAGCACCGTTCAGCCACGAGCTGGGCTCATGCTGGCGAGTGCAGCGGTGGTAGCGGGGGCCTCTCCCGCCTCTGTGGCAGCGCTAAGGACCCCCCCAGGGATGTCCAGCTGCCATACAGGGAGTGGGCCTAAGCCGGCAGTTGGACATCCCTCGAGGGGTCCCAGACTGCGAGAGGGCACAGGCTGGGCTGAGGGGTCCCCTCCCCCAATGCACAAATGTCGTGCACCAGGCTTCTAATAACCTTATAAAACTACGTATTTCCTGTGCTTTTCTATGCTTCTGTAATACTTCATGACAAACGTGATTTTAAAATAAAATAAAAATAATCTAATTTGTGTCCAACTCAAAAAATGTGGAAAACCCAAAGCACACGTGTATTGAGAGGTTAAGACATTTATCTCAAACTGCTTACTTGATCACTTTCTACAAGTGTCACCTTTTTGAAACCCTGGTTTTAAAGCTCTGTAATGCTCCAGGCGTGAGCTGACTGTGGCTGACTCTTGCTTCCTAGGCCAGGGACTCTGCGCCGTGGTCTGGAGGAGGGTGAGGGTGACGGGGCTCGCTCCCTCCCCTCCTGGAGCCTCCTGCTCGCCCGTCTTCCTGCAGGTCACAGGTATGTCACTGGGACATTTTAATCCGATGGATGTCTTTCTTTTGCTGCTATTTGTTCGCTCTGCATAAAAATCATTACATTCAAAAATATCCAGAACTTGCTCATTTTTGGCTCGAGCGGTTCCATCTGTCACAGATGTATTAAGTATCTTGTCCATGCGCGGCCGTGTATTTTGGTCTGTGTCTGACCTCATTTCTGTTTTTCTTAAACCAGCGTTAAACTTGGAGGATAACAGACATGGTGATTCTGTGCAATGGCAGTAATGATGCGTGAGTTTGAGAACCGGGGGAGGGCACGCCCCCTGCCTCCTTAGGCCCCCCTTCCCCGCAGGGCCCTGCAGTCGTGGTGCTGCAGGGGCTGAGGGCGGAGGCCTCCCGTGAGCATCGCAGTGTTTCATCACCTCAGCTGCGCGCTCCTCAACCTTCTTTCTCTGGGAGTTTGAAAAGAAACCAAACACCCTGTGTGCTAGTCTCTAATTTGTGATTGAGTGGCATTTCATATTTGAAATTAAGAACTCTCTAATATATTAAAACATTAAAATGAACATAAAATGGGTTTGATATGTTTGCGTCCAGAGCTGCTTCGTACGTCGCTGGTTTTGATAAACTCATAAATGCCCGCGAGCTGCTGTTTACAGTTGTGCTCATCATCACAGCGCCCCGTTGCCCCGCGGCCTCCGCTTTTCTAGTTTGTTGGAAGCAGGGCGCTAGCAGTTGCCTCGCTGGCGCTCGGCTCTCAGCCAGGTGACTCCCCTCCCTCCGCTGCTCTCACCTTGTCTTTGTCGGCAAGTCCAGGCTGATGGTTCTGTAGCCAGGTTTCCCTCGAACGCGTTCTGTCCCCTGGATTTCCTGTGAGGTCCGCCCAGAGGCCGGCCCCATTCCGGCTCAGGCTCTGCGCAGGTGCGCCCAGGGGTGGGCGGGGGGGGGGCCGCACCTGCAGGGCCAGTGGTGCCTGGACTCCCAGCTGTCGGGTCGGCGACGTGGTGACGTTGTAGATGTTACCACCGACTCTGCCCCGATTAGGAGAGGCCTCTGTAGAGAGAAGCCTCCCCCCATCGACGTCGTGGTCGCCCTAAGGGACAGTCCCCATGGGAAAGGCAGGTTCTTTCTCTCCGTCGGTCCTCAGTGGAACGAGATGGCCCCACAGCCGCCGCACGAGTGGCCGGTGGGCATGTTAAGTGTCGCTACAAACGTAAGGGTCACAGGTGACGGGCTCTGACTTGCACGCTGGCTCTTGCCGCTGGTGGCCAGGAGCCTCTGGCCGCCTCCTTCGTCCTTGGCCGGGACCTGGTCTTCCTCCCTGTGTTCTGCTGTGGGAAGATGTTTCAGATTCACTTAGTCCTTTCTTGCCCCGCCTGGAACTGGCTGTTTCTCCGGTAGCAGCGCGGCTTCCCTCTTGTGGAAGATGGTTTCTGAGACCACGGTCTGGGGCCCCGGGTGCTCGGCAGTGATCATTTCTAGGCCTTCCTGTTGGACAACCAGGAAATACGCTTTTTAAGTAAAAATATACCACAAGTTCATATTGATGTTTTTATTTCAAATTTAGGATCACCCTAGCCAGTGTGCTCAGCGCATAGAGCGTTGGCCGGTGGACGGAAGGGTCCGGGTTCAATTCCAGTCAAGAGGATGGACCTGGGTTGCAGGCTCGCTCATGGGCCCCCAGCGGGTTTTGGCTTTAGTCAGTGTGTTTCTCCTGCACAGAAATGTGAATGATCTGCTCTTGCAAGCACAGTGCTTGTCTGGGCCTGGTTTCCCTCCCGTGGGGAAGAGGGGCTTGGACTACAAGCTCAAGATGGGCTGTTTTAGCTGGAAGAAACCGCCAGTGAAGAGCTGGAATCGGAGAGGGTCTCACCGGCAACGCAGTGTGTGCCCGTCACAGGGAGGTGGTCATGGGGAGAGAGGTAGAGACGGCGAGACTGACAGGCCTCGCTAGTGGTTGGATGTCAGAATGGGGGGCAGCTGGCGTGGGTGGTGAGGGTGCCGCTCCTGGGATGGGTGCTTTCTTTGGGCGCAGAAGCACCGCTGGTGACTGGTTCCACGTATGAGTACACTCGAGCGCCCGTGCAATATGACAGTGAGCCTGTCTGCCCGCGCTGGAAGCTTCCGATGGGCGAGGCCTGGCAGGGCGGCTGCCTGCGCGGGTGTGCGGGGGAGGGAGGAGGCGGCGCTCGTCCTGAGACCACAGGTAAACGTGGGAGGGTCTGCGAAACAGGTCGGAGAAGAGCCGTGTTTTTGTTGTTCTTTTAAAACATATTTTTATTGATTTCAGAGAGGAAGGGGGAGAGAGAGACATAGAAACATCAATGATGAGAATCATGGATCAGCTGCCTCCTGCACGCCCCCACTGGGGATGGAGCACAGAACCTGGGCATGTGCCCTGACCGGGAATCAAACTGTGACCTTCCGGTTCATAGGTTGATGCTCAACCACTGAGCCACACTGGCCGGGGCAGAGCCATGTGTTTTTAAATCTCAAGGTTTATTCCAAACGTTGATTTAAAAATTGCAGTGGCTCCTTCATGTGGCCAGGGTTTGTGCCTTCACTCCTGTTTTCAGGTAAACTTGCTGCTCCAGGGACATGAACTTTGTTCCCTGCAGCCCCAGCACGGCCTCTGACAGCATCTGCCTGGACCCGCTGTGTGTTCAGTGGCCGAGCCGGAGCCTCGACGCAGCGCCTGCCTGCCTGCCTGCCTGCTGGCAGCTCCCGCCCCATCAGCTCCGTTTTCCGTCCGTGAGTCCAGCACTTTCTTGCTGGCAGGAGCCATTTTCTTGTTCATTGGCTGCTTCCCTTTTTCGGGTTTCCCCGGGCTTTCCCGGCCTTGGAACTCCCTCTGTCAGCAGATGTGCTTTTGTTTCCAGTTTCTAATCTCCAAGTACAATGTGGCTCCACTGAAGTCACAGCAGCAGGGCGCCCACCCGTCGTCAGTGCTGCGTGGAGGGAGCAGAGGCCCCAGCCCAGACCTCGCCTGCCTCTCAGCACAGGCCTCCTCGGCCCGCCGGCAGCCTGGCCTCCTGCACCGCCACTAGACACCAGCGTGCTCTGCAATGACTATTCAAACCGGGGGTTTTCATCTGCGTAAAAACATGGCTCCAGAACGTAGTAAATTCATGCCTACCGGGCAGCAGTGAACAATGCAGCAACAGAGCAATAATTCCGCTCAAAGGAAACCGCAGCGTCAGTTCTAGCACCCAGGGCCGCTGCTCCCCGGGGGCTCCGGTCCCGGCCACCCCTCAGCTCCTGGTGCAGACGCCGTGCCGCTTGCAGTCACGGGCTGCTCCTCCCGTCTCTGCGCTCCCCTTGCTCCGTGTCTGCTGTTACTGTTCACCAGAACCTTTTTCTCTGTGTGTGAGCGTAAAGCAGACATCCTCTCCCCAAGCTGAGGCCGAAGGGAGGGTGGGGCGTGGGCATGAGCCGAGGTCTGGGTTCCACCACTGGCAGGGCCGCCGTCCTCACCAGAGGCACCTGTGTCAGCCTCTGGGCGTCCCCAAGTCAGCGGTTAAATCTTAGTCTGCAAGGCCCTAAGCCAGCCGTGGGCAAACTACGGCCCGCGGGCCGGATCCGGCCCATTTGAAATGAATAAAACTAAAAAAAAAAAAAGACCGTACCCTTTTATGTAATGATGTTTACTTTGAATTTATATTAGTTCACACAAACACTCCATCCATGCTTTTGTTCCGGCCCTCCGGTCCAGTTTAAGAACCCATTGTGGCTCTCGAGTCAAAAAGTTTGCCCACCCCTGCCCTAAGCGGTGCCTCCCCCACCACCTCAGCATTTGCTGAGCTCACATGGCTTTCTTCCAGCAACACAGTCGTGACAAGTATAGAATTTCATTAACCTGTAATGGTCACATCTAACCTCAGGAGTAAGGTAGACTTTAACTATTTTTATACCCACGTATAAGCAAGTGAAACAAAATATATTTAAATCGAGAAATCTGGCCCTAGCTGAAGCTCAGTGGTTAGAGCATCGTCCCTGGGACTGAATGGTCTCAGGTTCGATTTCGGTTAAGGCAGAGGTTCCCAACCTTGGCTGCACATTAGAATCCCCTGGGAATCTTTTTAAAATCCTGATTTCTGGGTCTCATCCTCCGGAAATTCTGTTTCTTTGTTACTA